>NW_027412529.1:28783550-28854173 GCF_025532065.1 Leptinotarsa decemlineata | reverse complement strand
TTCTCGAGAAGGAACTAGACATCACTGATCTAGCGGAATGGATACTCCAAAGCGATGGTAGAAAAGACTTTGGCCAAAAGACAGCAGGAGCCTCGCAAGGAAGAGAAGCCGTCACAACCAGTGCTTTCACTTCCCTACATCAGAGGATTATCGGAGAGGATAAGAAGAATTGGTTCCAAGTACAACATTAGAACCTGTTTTAGATCCGGTAACACTATCCGTAGCAGCCTCACGAAAACCAGGCCCCCAAACGCGGACTGCGATTCCAAGAATTGCATTTACCGGATACCCTGTGAGTGCGGAAAATCCTATATTGGTGAAACTAAGAGGCATTGAATATTCGCATTGCCGAGCACAAGAAGCACACACAGCGAGGAGAAACCAGCAAATCAGGAATAGCAGACCATGTTTTGACCCATCAACACAACATCGAGTGGTCCCAAGCTGAGATCTTGCACAGAGAGGAACATTGGTTCAGGAGAAAATTTAAGGAAGCCGCATACATGTTGTCCAACAACGTATTCAGCCAGGCCAGCGTAGATATACGAAACATATGGAAACCCATCATCAAACGAGAAATGACCAACTCCCGCCAAATCGTCATCATCTCACACGGAATCAGTGAAGCGGAAAATGGAAATAGAGAAAGTGAAAGTATTTCAACGACCTATAAAATAGTCATCTCTCGGAGGAATCAGTCCAGTCATCACCCGAAGACGATTGTAGATACCAACAATCGAAACGTCGTGAACTAACGTGACTTGGAATCTCTACACTTTTTTATTTTATTTTTATTATTTTATTATTTTCTTTTTGCATTCCTTAATTTTTATTTATTCAATTATTATATTTTTACTTGTAGGTTATTTTACTATCATTTCATTTTAGGTTTATTGTTGCTTAATATAATTGTTATTTTCAACTATTCTTTTTTAATTATTCTTTTTTACTTGTTTCAGGGATTTCAAATCATTTTATATAATAGACAATGGAAGTCCGAACTAGTGAAATTCATCACGAAACATTGTCAATCACCTTCAAACAAGAAATTGATATTTTTCAAAAATTCTTTAGTAAGCTTCATTACACTAATTTGTAAGCAGCTTCGTGGAGCAATAGTTTGAGCTTCAATACAGTCATCATGGTTTCAAGTCTTACTAGGTCTGTTCAAAAAATAACTGAATTTTCAAATTTCGCGGATTATTTACATTTGATTAGAGATTGTTTTTTTATGTTGTTATACTCGTCTCGAACATATGTTTAAAGTTAGAAGTGTTCTGCGTTTTCGGCGATTTTCTGTTATCGAAAAAAATTTATCAATTAATTTGCATGAAATTTTGTGTGAAAAATGGAATTAAGTGTTCAAATACACTTGAAATGATGACAATGGCATACGGTGATTGTACTCTGAGTGAGAAAAATGATTACAAGTTGTACAAGCTTTTCAACAAAAAGTTGAGAAGATGTGAATGACGTCGCTCACACTGAACGTCCCATTGTCGAATCACTATTAGAGAAATGACTGAGAAAATCGGCATATCAGTTGGCTCGTGCCATATCAAAAAACCATCGCATGAGTATCGCTCACGATACTCATGACGTAAACGCGATCCAGATTTGCTTGAAAGGGTCATAACTGGTGATCGTATCATAGGTATATGGTTATGACAATGGAAGAGCCAAGACCAAAAAAGCACTTCAAGTTTGATGAAATGTCAAAGTTTTGCTCACTGTTTTCTTTAAGTACCATGGCGTAGTATATCAAGAGTTTTTGCCTCATGGTCGTACGGTCAATAAGGAGTAGGTATTTTCTTGAAGTTATGCGCCGCTTGCGTGAAGCAATACGAAGAAAACAACCGGTATTGTGGACAATTCATGACTTTTGCATCAATTATGCACCTCATTGCTTGTTCGTTATTTTTTAGCCAAAAACACCCTAATCATGCGTCAGCCACCGTATTCACTTTAACAGCCTGACCACGGGACACTCGCCGATGCGAATATTCGCGCGGTGCGAACGGCGAAGCGACTGAAACAAACGCATAGCAATGTACTTATGAAGCCACGGCGACCGGCGAAATGTACCAAGCGAACCGCGTAGGCGACTTGGGGCGCGACCGGCGAGTAAAACAAATACATGAATCAGAGCCACGGAGTCGAGCGGCAGTCGCGGCGAATACTGCAGTGATCAAACGAGTTTAGTTGTTTTCGCCGCGAAAAATTAACACAGAGACTTTTATTACTGAAATACTAGCTAGACCATCTATTTGGAATACTGATTTAAAAGTTAGAAATTCATTATTTATTCTACCGTCAATTACAAGTAGAAGTTGTTTTTTGTTGTACGAAAAATTACTGTCATTCAATTTAGATTTTTGCAATAAATAACATAATTATCTGAAAATGTTTTCATTTCATGAAATATTAATATACAGGGTAACATTTAATTACCTGATAATATTTTGGGCAAAGATAGTTCCAAATAAATTTTGTTATGAAAAAATCCGCATTCATTCATCGCTTTATTTTACACTGAAAAATGGATATTGAAGGGCTATGTCGGACTCTGGCAAAGAAGTAGCTTTTATGAAAATATCGGAACTTCGATACTGAACTTTTGAGTGTTCTGTGCCTCAGAGAGTACATTAAATTATTATTCTGGTGTTTACCGTGAATCGATTATACTACCAGATATTATATAAGCCAAAATTCTTGAAATAAAAATTGTATATGTAATTGGTACAAGCCAAAATATTATTGTCAACGTAATCTCAGAAATTGCCGTCTTGCCGTTGGATTTCTACCTGTTGGATGGCCTTGTTTCAATTTAATGAATAAACAAATTATACAAGAAACATGTTGGTTTTTTTCAATTATTTACAGGTTTCCTTTGTTTTTTCCTACACCCTTCTATAATAATACACTTATATTCCCATAATTCGTTACGTTTCAGGTTCGAACCAGCAATGAAATAGCCTAATTGGATATATAACAACGCCGTAGACCGTTAGACCACCGGCCGATCTTTAACGAAGTTCAGCTTAATTTTTTAGTGTTGATCGACAATCACCTTATGAGTATATTATAAATAATAAGCTACTTTATTATTCGTAACTAATGAAGTGGTGAAGCATCATTTAAATGTTTTTCAGCCTATCAACAGTGAGGCTAGACTACTTGGCAATGAATACACTAAACGAATGGCTACAGAGTATTACCAATCAAAATAAAAGATATTATATTTCATCAAACTTCATATAATACTTAAGTTCCTCTGATATATGTACTTGATTGAAAAACAAATCGAAAAACGTTTTTTGTTCAATTCAATTTCATTTGTTTGATATTTTGTTCATCAATTAATTGTGGCTATTTCAACTAAATTCATAGCAATTCTGATAGCAAAGCATATTTGTGTCTGAATCTATTTTCTTCGTGTTATAATTCAGAGATTCGAATCCTATAAATGGAAACATCAAGATTTTGTATGAAAGTGAAAGTTTTCTGATGAAATATCAGTGAATTTGAATAAAAATTATACCTACAAAATTCAATAGTAAAAGTTTGTCAACAATTCAGTCTATCAAAAATATATTATTATCATAACGAAAACGGATATTAATTAACAATATTATTTTTCTTAGTGTAGTGCATAGTGTACACATTTGAATCACTACCTGGGTTTTTTTCTCAGTGTATCAACTAGTATTTCTGTCAGTGCTGTGACGTATATCTTGTACAACGAACATCAAAGGTTCCGACAATGCATTCGCCTCTCTGTAGTTGTGTACTCTTTGATCATACAACTTCTTGATTACTGCGTTACAGAATGTGACGAATCCAACCCCAAAATTTTCACATGGAAATATGCAACACGTAAAACATCGTGACATATCTGACGTTAAATGTTAGAGTGACGTAAATACCAGGACGTGAATTTTTTCATCTTTTTTTGTTGTTGGAGTCAAAGTTCTCTTTTCAATGGTCAATCCATATTCATTATGACGTCACTGCTCTAACCTCACAAATAATTTAAGGTTCAAATAAATGTCATTAGGTACAAACTAAATATTTTAGGAGGTTGTCGCTTTTTCAGTATTTTCTAGAAAAAAAATATTGAAAAATTTGGTGTCCCAATGAGTGGTACGTACTAATTGTAACAAATATTATCACATTAATTTTTCATTCTATTACAGGTTATGCCAACTCACTACTATACCAAAAAAAATGTTATTTTCAACTGAGATTAAACGAAAAGTTATTGAAGAGTTGAACGAAAAATATGGAGATGAGTTATTGGATATTCAAAAATGTACCAAGTTACGAAATGATTTTTTTAGAGAAAAAAATTCAATTCAGAACCAGGTAGGAACCAAAAATATTTGAGTCTATTTACTTAATAGGAATCGCACGGTGAAAGATAAGACCTCATGAATCCGTAGCTCGCACATGTTTCGACCTCTGAGAGTTGTCATTCATAGGAGTGAAATAGCTGGGTAACAAAAAAGCATAATTTAATAGATTAGGACATCTCGTCATTAAATAATATATTGTAAAATTAAAGAGAAAAAACAAACAATGCAATATTTTAGTAAACACCTTCAAGATGTTGAGGAATAAACACCATCTTCAGCTCTTTTAAATTTCACAAATTGTTATGTTGTTTTTCTCTCCTGAATCCATATTGATTTTTAAACAATTCTTCTAATAAATATCAAGATCCATACTTTCAAATGAAACCTGTCCCATAATTGGTTCCATACTATTGAAAATCATCCAACTGCTGGTTCAATAGTTAAAATCAACATATTCATGAGCACTTGCTATCTTTTTTTTTTCATTTCAACTAGATATTCATGAAAAACCATAAAAAAGAGCAATTCTCAAAGTTGAATTTCTATTTCAATTAGTGACCTTCATTAAAAATGATTTAGTGGTTGTATGAGTTTTTGTCAACAACAGAATAGAACATACCTTAAGTGAAACAAGCTAGTAAACTTTCAATTTTAGATTGAAATTTCCAATACTGAATGTATAATTGGTAAAACAATTAAGGATGCTGAGAAAGTTGTTGAAAAAGCTGAAGATGTCATAACTAGATCTAAAGATATAATGTTGTTAATAAAGGAAGATTTGGAAGCTGTTGAAGAAGTTAGAAGAAATATTAAAAGATACTTTGACAAATTAACCAGATTGCAATGTACTTTACAATATATGAGAGTCCTACAACATATTGAAGGCCTAAGGTAAGCTATAGTAGGGTAATTTTGAGAAAAATTTCTATTTTATTTTGTAGTTACTATATCTAATGTTACAAGGTATGTTTGTGTGATGCAAGGTATATATATTTGTAATCATCAGAATAGATAAACTTTCATTTATCTTGAATTTGAAGTACTTTTGATATTTTGGAAAATTTAATTGTTTTTGGAATGAGTTCCAAATGATTTAACCGAATGTTTCTTGCTCCCATTTTCGAATATAGAATAAAAAAATATCTTTCGTCTGATTTCTACTACAAATTTTTAAACCATTTTCAAGTAAACTGAAGTATTTTTAGGTTTTCAGGATGCAATGTAAGGAATTAACAGCAATTTTTATTTTTATTACTGTAGCCAAAATTAGATGTGACCATATGGTAACACTGGGCGGTTTAACTACCTATTTATAATACTTGAAGAAAAAATACGAACAATTATTAAGTGTCATTTATTTTAAGTAAAAAACAAAAACTGTTATTTTAGCCTAACATCTACTTCTTATGAAATATAGAAAAACAATCAATACAAACACCCACTTCGCATTTTTTGCACATTGTTCTCCACACTGCGGAACAGCCCTTTCGGCACAACGTCGCCGTTTGTTTTGTCGAACTCGAATAACCAAATGATCCCTTTTATCATAACGCATATCATCCGATACCCTGTTCAAGGAAACTGAGCTTGAACATGTGGAAACTTTACCAGGACCTTTTGGTGGATCTCCGAAAAAGTTCAAATAATATTTCGCAATTTCCCTTCTAAACTCCAGTTGCGGAAGAGTCCCTCCAGATTTCTTGTGGAGTTGCCAAGCATTCTGCACACATGCATCCATTAGCCACGTAAATATGCTCCACCACCACTTTTTACCCCTCATACCAATGCGGTATCTTGATATATTCTCATCCATAAGGTCAAACGCCACCCATATAAGAATAATAAGTTCCAATCACAAATGGCTGAGGCATTTAAACTAATTTTTTCTCGGCGCTTGAATATCGGCGCACAGATCCCATTGGTTGTACTCCAAAACATGTTGATGCCAAAGTGACAACTACATTATCAGCCCAGTGAACATATGAAATCCCATTTCCCTTATCAAGAATAGATTCGATAGTACCTCTCGGTTTTTTCTTAAAGGTCTTCTTTCCTGTAAGAGAGCATCCCTTAGGCAATCTATTTTCACGCACAGTTCCAGTACCTTGATACCGTTTATCTCGTAAATATTTAAGGAGCTTTACACCTGTAAATAAGTTGTCAAAATAGAGTTTTTATGGTTGGAAACCTTTTACTCTTTCTATTTCTTCTAGCATTTTCACCATGGGCGCTGATGCTTTACCGAATAATAATTCATATTCAGGAGAGCGGCGGGGGTTATTTCCCTGATACATTTCAAAGTTGATGAGGTAACCAGAAGCCGTATTCATACACCACATTTTATAGCCGAAACGAACTGGTTTACCTCGGATAAACTGCTTGCAGCTGTGTTTTCCAAAATATCGAATCATTGATTCGTCATAACATAGATGCTCTTCAGGCTCAAAATAAGCTAAACATTTTTCCTTAATCTTGTCCATTAGTGGACGCATTTTCCACACTTTTTTCAGACAGCTCTGGTTTATTATTATCAGCGAAATGAATAAAACGTGAAATTTGCAAAAATCGGTCCCTGCACATAGACATGTAAACCAGTTCATTTCTCATGTCATTATTCGAGTCCCAGTAAAACCTTTTTCCTGGTAAATCATTATACTCACTAATAATAAGTATGCCAATGTAGCATTTCATTTCTTCTACAGATACTTTAGGATCGGGAAAGTTTTTGAATAAGGCATACCTAGACGTTTCCTCGATCATCATTTGTATTATGTCGTCATCGATAAACAATTCTAATAATTCCACAGGACTTAAATGTTGATATGGCTTGAAGTCACATGTTGGAAAAATTTGGTGATTTGATTGCAAATCGCCTTGGACCCAGTCAAAATCCTCTACATCAACAGTAATTTGTGTTATCGAAGGTACTTTGTTTTGTGATGACGAAGGAGACCTATGTTTTGGTGAAGCATGAAGTGATCCAAAACTTCGCGACACATCATCAGAACTGCACCCACCAACTCTGGTGTTGTCCAGGAGTTTTATTTCGCATTGAGCTCTAAGTTGTCTGCCAAATAAATTGTCAATAAATCCACTACCATCTTCATCCCCTGAGTCTACGTCTGTCAAAACGTCCGGATCGGGTGGTTCAATAAATATTTCGTCTATATTATCACTATAAGCTATCTGTAGGGCATCTTGAACTGAGAAACCCTTTCTATAACAAAAAAAAACAATTTGAAAAAAATCGCTAGTGTAACTGCCTAGCGTTACCATACAGTAACAGGCTGATGTATACATCTGTAGCTAATATAACATAACTCAATTTTTGATGGAAAAATAACTTAATACAATATTTGATATTAATTTTCATTAGCTAATAAAGTTAGAAACGGTTTTATAAAAAAACTCGAAGTATATACTTACACAAAGGTTGTCTCCATAGCACTTTTACACAATAGCAAAAACACCTAGTACAAATGTCGTCTATACCTGTTATGAACTAATCAACACGTTGAACTATTTTTAAGAGACTCACAGCGCCATCTCTCCACCTGGCCAAAAAATAGAGTCGCAGCACCCTTTACAGGAAGCTTAAACACTTGTGACCATACCTTAACGCTAGGCGTTAATGGGTTTAAAACTCATTAATACCGTTTAATATATGACTTTCACTATAGTGAAAATCATACAATAAACGGTATTAATGAGTTTTTGTTTTAGAACACATAAATGTAATTTACTCATAACATGATCAGATACGTCTATCTATCTAGTTTGTGCATGTTCTTTACTAAATGTCTGTCATGATATTCTTTCGAAAATTATTTGGATTGCACATAAATTGCTGACCTGTGATTCGGTGCCTCTCACTTGCTTAAAGTTGACGAAATGTTTCTGTCTCTTTGTTGAACTGCCAGTAGCTAAGGTCTCCAGTATACAGCTCCATATGTTCTGATGTCCTCTAAATGGACAGTATCCAGTAAGTAACCCTAGTGAAGATTTTCCCATTTGTGTTTCTAATACTCTTTATAGCTCCATACTAAAGATTTTAGTACCTTCCACAGTCGGTTCAAGGCCAGTATGTTGAGGCTTCAAATTGATATTCTTTGCACCAGTGTACGCTCATAGGGATGTGTTTTAACCAAGCAGGTTGCTGCAATATAAATTTCTCCCGCCTAATACATTCTAGCTGCTATAAAAGAATGCTTCGTGTTTTCAATTTTCAGCGAAGCTCTACAGAGAGAAGCAGGAAGAGCTGATGATGAAAAATGTGCAACACTTTTTGCAAATTTAACTGAAATAAGTAGAAACTTAACAAAATTTGACGGTGTCCACTTGAAAGATCATTTAAAAGAAAACATACATTATTGGCATGATATTCTAAAAGAAAAACTCGCTAAGTAAGTATTGCAATAGTGTATAAATTTAAAATTTCACTCTGTATTATTAATTTTTATAGGGTTCTTTTGACTGCATTATTTTTTTTTTTCAATTGAATAAATGTTAATAAGGATTTTGCTATAGCGTCTTAGGTCATAGGTACAATGTGATTCCTGCTGCAGAGCTTAAGATTACTAAATTTACAAAAACAAATATATATGAAGAAATAACCAGATGTTAAAATTATTCTTTGAATCTGTAGGATGATCTATTTAGTCATGACTAAAAATTAATGAATGACTGATATTATTTTTGGTTAACGCGTTTGCACCCCTGACATTCTTTTCTTGTTTAGAAAGCCCCCTTCCCCGGTGCCACTACTCTGAATTTATGTAGTGATTCTGCTGATGGCATCAGTTTCAAAAAATAAATGTGTTGTAATTCTTATAAATATAGAATAAAGAAAATAACTTTTATCTAATTTATAGTACATTAATTATTTGTTACGATCGGTTTCTGTTCATTAGATCATTTTCAAGTAATTATTATTTTTAAGTACAAAGTTCATCAATCTAATAAGGTAGTTCTTATATTTCATCAAAATTTCTTTTTAATAGTCTTTTTGCATGGTATATATCTCTCCTTTCAAACTTTATTTTGTCCCAGAGATTTTCATTTTCGAAATAATAAACCATTGTTATGAATGGAGAGTATGCCTTCCAATGCATAGTACACATTAGAAAAGTATATTACTGAGCTCAAGCAAATCAACAGTACCAGTGAAATTTGTTCTTACAACTTAATGTGTTCTTGAAAAAAACTCCTTGAGATAATATAGGTTTTTTCATAATATCCAATAGTTCTTTCATACATGCAATGTTATTCTTCTACATGTTGAGCAAAGAATAAAAAATGTTGTAGTAACCTAACAAATAAATCACTCAAATGATCCAGTTAAATTTTACGTCTGAAGATATTAATGGTTCTCAACGATTTTATTTTAGAGATTTTGGAGAGGTTTTAGCTGCAATAAAGTGGCCATTTGTGAGTGCGAATTTTTCCCTTGTCATTCCCTTACCACATCTTATTCAGAAACTACAAACATTAACAGAATATTTGCTACAAATAGAATTACCAAGTGAGAGTAGCACACCGATTGTAACATCGGGATTACTATCAGACTTTCCTCCTTTATGTTTACCTATACATTTTTTGGTCCAACCTTTGAGGAAGAGGTTCATTTACCATTTTTATGGAGCAAGACAGACCAATAGGTTGGATAAGCCGGAATGGTAATATCACTGTTATGTCAATTTCATTCGACACATTTATTCAAGTTCATCTCTTTTTAAGGTATTTTACACAAATCTTGACTTGGGTAAGAGATCATAGAGATTTTGTAGATAAGTATATACAACCTGTGCTAGAGAAGCTGGGACTTCATTATACCAACGCCAAGGTAAATTACATAAGGACACATTGTAAAATTTATTCAAGGCTAGTATATAAGGCATATTGTGAAATTAATTTAAGACACTCGAGACACAGGTACCTAGAAGATGTATCTATGGTATAAATAAGGATAACATTGTTTAGTTTAATCTTCCTCTTGAAGATGATTACTTGGTGTCGAGGTGTTAAAATAACGGTTTGGTGTTGGGAAAAAACTCCAGTGTTATTGATCTACATTTTATATTTTGTCACATCGACAAAGTCTTTAACGGCTTCTAGTAGGTCTACAAAATGATCAGAATAACCTCGGTAGTCTTTATTGGTATGTCGTTTATATATAATAGGAAAATGGACAGATACTATCATTGTAAAAATAATGTCAGAAAAAAAATACAATTGAATACCATCTAGAAATCCTAAAATACATGAATATTGATTAATTATTGATAATAATCAGCAGTTTCTTTAAAGTAGGGTGATATGTTTCTTCTATCTTCTGAAAGAGAACATGGATGAATCAAATAAATGGATTCATATTCAATCTCATATTCCAAACAAACATCGTTCCAGTGCAATTTAAATCATCAGTTGTATCACCCATATATAAATCTGGGGATAAAACTGATATATGTAACTACAGACCCATTAGTGTTATCAATAATTTTGGAAAAATGTTTGAAAGATCGGTTAATACACTTTCTAGACTCAAACGATATAATCCACCGACAGCAGTTTGGATTTAGAAATGGTAAGTCTACCACTGATGCAATGTGCTCGGTCATAACAGAAGTAACTGAAAAATTAGATGCTAATAAGAAATGTATCGCAGTGTTTCTTGACTTAGCGAAAGCATTTGATACCGTGAATCATGAAAAGCTCCTCCATATACTGGAATGTTATGGAGTACAAGGGACAGTATTGAATGTCTTTCGCAGTTATCTCTCAGATAGAACACAAATAGTTAAACTGAATGACACCTTAAGTGATCCAAGAACGATAAAAATAGGAGTACCTCAGGGCACAGTACTTGGACCTATTCTCTTTTTAACATATATCAACGCATTCTTATCTTCATCAACAAATGCAAAAGTAATATCGTATGCGGATGATACCGTCATGTTGTTTAATGGCAATACATGGACTGAGACAAAAGATTTTCTGCAAAGAGATATGGAAATTGCCAAAAACTGGTTGGATAAGTACCAATTATCCCTGAATGTCAAGAAAACACACTATATTGCATTCTCAACAACAGATGTTAATAGACCCTCCTTCAGTAGTATAAAAATTAAGAACATCAAGGAGGAAATCACAGAGTTGAAAGAAATCAAGTACTTAGGGGTTAAATAGATAAAAACTTAAAATGGAGTAACCATATTGACTATCTAACAAATAAAGTGAGGAAGCTTATATATAAATTTTATCAACTACGAGATATCCTCTCTAAAAATCTCCTTTTATTAATTTACAAATCACTGGCCGAATCACTCTTTCGTTATGGTATTCTAGTATGGGGAGGAATGTACAAAAATGCTCTACAAAAACTAAATGTCACTCAAAATTATATATTAAAAATAATATATAGGAAAACAAAACGTTATCAGACAACACTACTTTATAATGAAGACGTTGGTGACATAAGATCTCTATATTTTCATAGCCTATGTATATATGCCTACAAATACAAGCAATATCAGAACTATCCTTCACATAACTATACAACCAGAAGTACTACAAACCATCACTTAAGAATTCCCAACTACAACAAAAATATTGTTCATAGATGTTTAATATATACTTTACCTAAAGCATTCAACCTTCTTCCATCCAGTATAAAAGAAAAAAAAATTCAAGAAATTCAGTGTTCTATCAAAAAAATATATTTTTCATAATTATTACACCTTTCTAAAAATACTGAATAAATAAATTAATGCAACATTTACACTTCATTGCTGACATACGCTTATGAAGTTTTCATTATGTTTTAATATTATTCCTAAGCCATTTTATTACAAGACTTATTTGAAATCCGCATATATAATAGAGTTGCACAATACAAGTGTTCAATCACTTAGGTGCCAAACTCAGTAATGTAATCAGAAATAAGTATAGCTAACCAAATCCTCGATTAACTTGCTGAACTATAATATGTATAGTATATTTCCTAGTAAAAATGTATGGTATATATGTGTATGTATATATACGTGTATATATGTATATATATCATATTTATCATATTTATTGTATTGTTATCATCTTCAATTGTATAAATTGTATAAAAATTGTATATTGATTTTGAGAATCCTATTGTTACAGTGCTTTTGTATAATATGATTATATTAAATATTAAATATCATTTTAATGATAACTAGTACCATGGAATGTTACCGTTTATGGTTTTATTCAAAAATTTCAAGTTGCTTTGAAGTAGGTGTATTCAAAAAGAGTAGAATATCAGTGTACTCATAGTCAGTCCTCTGATGCCCTAGGTCAAATGCATATGACCTCAGAAACTTGTTTTGCACTTTCTCATTGCTCGTAATTTCTGTCTGATGTAGAGGACTCCCATATTCCACGATTACATTCTAAAACTGAGCGTACCAAAGAACAATATAGTAAATACAGAAAACTTCTATTTAGATCGTTGGAACAAATCTCAGTTGTGATCAATATGACCTTTAAAGGTTACCTTAATGTTAAACTACACTCCCAAGTTCTTAACGTAATTGGTCTGAGGCACATTAATATTTTTGATTTCATGAGAATATTCAATAGGATTCACAATTCTTGGGAATGTTATTCAGTAACACACCAACGAGATAAGTTGCTCAAGTCTAGCTGTAATAATTCTGCATCACAAACTCGTCAACTACCCTATGATCACCTGAACATTAAATGATAACTGTGTATGTCTGCCACATCGTTAATAACCATAATGAAGATTATTAGGCCTATATGCGATCCTCAAGGAACTTCAGATGTTGTAAACATTGGGTGCAGCAATCAGTATTTCTCAATAAAATCATTTCAGATACGGGTGAAATACAAAAAAAATCACCTGTTAATTTCCATTTGAGAAATTTTCGAAATCACAATGGAATTGAGCAAAAAAAATATACAAATTCTTTATTTTTCAGTTAGAGTTGATCAGAGGGCTTGTACAACTGGCGGTAGAAAAATTACATTCTGATTTACCTAATTTACAGTTTGATGATTTTACATTTTCTCATTCAATTGATGAAGCGCTTGGTTTTGACAGAGAATTGAGAGAAACATATGAGTATCCTTCAAATCAGCCAAGTATTCTAGCTGTACTCACACAGGCACCAGTGTTTGTTAAATGGATTGCCATGGAAAAAAAATGTGAGTACAATGATAGCGTTTTTCGAATGGATTTAACTTCCAGCGATTCAAATCCAATGTGAATCGCTACTTTCGCACAGGTACCGCTCTTAGAGCGCCTTAAGGATTTTCCTGTACTGCTTGTGTTTTGTCCTTAAAAAATATGATAGGTATTAGTAAAAGTGTAGTGTAAGTATAAGGACAATACACATTGCAGATAAATAAATGAAAATGTTGAAAATGTATACAATAAGTTCTGAATTAACAGGTCGAAATTTGAAAGTGGAACTGAGGGATATTACAAATTGTTGAGTTTTACTTAGTAAATTATAGATTTTCATCAAGTATTGGTCAATTATGTCACAAATTGTTCAATTGAAATGATCGGTGTGGAACTCCTCCTTACCATAATAAGGTTATTCATATAATATAAATTGAGCAGCCTTCTCAAAATCCTTATAATTATTTATATCTCTTACGTTATCAGGTAAATGATGTTAGGAATGTGTTAGGAATCACACGTTTAAAGGTAAGACCTCGTTAATCCTTGGCTCGCACAAGTTTCGACTTCTGAGGGTTGTCGTTCGTAGGGGTGCGACAGCTGGTTAACGGAAAAACAGATTTTAAACAGATTTTTTAAACATGACGCTTTTGTTTGCAAATCCTCAGACTAGAATGTCATATCTCAGATGGGACTCTATCGAGGCATGATAAACAGCTTTTGCAGCTGAGGATCTCAGTTCACTAGGTACCAGCCTAACAGCGGAACACTCAGAAGTCAACTTTTTATTTATTTGCAATATATAGTTTTCAAATTTCAAGTTATAGTCTATACAATCTTCAAAACATTTGGTATTCATGCAGATTTCAGTATTTCTGTGAAGCACGATTTCATTCCCCAGTTCACACCTAAAGAACTCAGGGATACTTCCACTTCAAAAATAAGTCAAAGGTGACTTATTATAGTTGTGATGCATTTTTGAACAGGATTGGAGGACTTATTTTTTGCATTCTGCAGTCAGTTCATTGGAAATATTTTTCCATAAAACTTGAATCTAAAATTTTGCTTCACACACATTGCACAAATTCATATGGTAGAAATTCAAATGGATTAACAAATAACTAGTACTTGCAGAATTAACAGTTTCTAGAATAACTTTGGAGAATGAAAACATAATTATATTAAGTTAGACTATCCACTATAGAAAGGATAAAAAATTCAAATCGAAAAATAGAGAATCATTTTTTTTAGATGCAATCGATAAAATGGATGCCATGCTTCCCCCAAATTCCTTAGATGCATTTGAACCTCTCACGTCTGATGTTGAAGATTTGAAGATAACCACCTGCGCTGATGCCTTCATAACTTTGTTGCAAACTATAACGGAAAGATATGAATCTTTATCTCAGCCAGGTCATAGACTGCAATTTTTAGAGCTGCAGCTGGAACTATTGGACGATTTCAGGGTTAGATTATTGCAACTAGTTAATGCAGAAGAGGGAAGCATTATTGAATCTAAGATACCAAGTATCACTAATAGTATTTACTACATAGAAAAAGTCTTAGTTGATTGGGGAACTATGTTAGTAAGTATTTATTAAAACAAATTTGCCTGATTTATTTTTTATAAACAAGGGTAAGGATAAAAACTACAAGACTTTTTTATCAATTTTCTCTTTGCTTACCTTTCTTTGTAATGGGCACAAATACTAGTATACTGGTTTCATGCTAGTTAACTATCAGGCAAAAAGTTAATATTTTTTTCAGCATTATTTGAATTTGTATTACTACAAAAGCCAACTAGAGACAGCGAAACACCCTCCTAGTCCTACTTTAGCTGATTTTGATGAGAGTCCCTTTACCGATGTAGACACGGACACAGTATTTGCAGAAACCCTGTCTCTCTATAGGCATATGAGAAAGGATCTTCTCCATACGTTAGCTGAAACAGTTATTGCTGAGGTTAAAAGTAGGAGTAAAAGCTATCGAAGAGAAAGGTAAAGACTTCTAAACTGCTTATCAAATAACACATTTTGATAATACTTGTGTGGTCTGAAAAGTTTCCGACCTCAACATGAAGATAGAAGCTAGTGATTTTCGTTGTTCATCTGATGACTGTTACCAAAGTTTCACTCATTTTGGACGCGCAGTTATTATGTAACAGTCTTTTGAGTGATTTGATGTGAGTGTTTTTATGAAAATGGGCAAACTCGTTTTTCAGACGAATTTATCCCAGAACAGGGAGTTCCACAGGGTTCACCGCTCTCACCATTGTTATATAACTTATACAGCTCTGATATTTATCATCACCAACAAGGGAATATCAACCACTTCAGGCATGAAGCATATATTCTCCAGTATGCAGATGACACTGCTCTAAAAGCTAGACAAAGTTATTAACAATTTGGAACATCTTGCAACGATAACAAATAACAATAAATGGAGGCTCCAGCCAAACCCATCTAAGTCTCAGTTCATCATATTTAATCATCGAAATTCCGCAACTTCTCCAACAATCAACGTTTTCCAACATATCTTACATGCCAAATCGACAGTTGATTACCTAGGTGTTACGCTTGATTCCAGACTAAATTTCAACAGCCATGTCAATAACAAAAAAAAGAAAGTGATTGCAAGAGCCGCATATTTCACAAGTTTGACAAACCCGAGAGCTGGTGCAAACATATCAACAGCAAGCCGAATATATAAATTAATCTGTCGTCCACTTATTGAATACTCGCACCCACTGTTTCTCAATATCAAACAAAGGGCCTTGAAAACACTTAAAGTATCTGAAACAACGGCTATAAGGAAAATAACAAGATAAAGGCATTCCAATAACCTCAAACACAACCCTCCAAACCCTCTGCTGCACCAACTCACTGGTATTATCCCTATCGAGGACAGACTACCGTCACTTACTCAGAAGTTTGCTAGAAAAGATGACAATGTAGAAATCATTAGAAAGTATGCTGTGACAAGAAACCCCCATGCAAGAGTACGACATCGACACCCAACAGAAACACTGTTAGAAAAATTAACACAACTTTATCAATGAAATAGTTTTGTTTGTTCATTTTTATATCCAAATAATATTTTCTTTTTTTTTATATCCATATAATTTTTTTTTTATTGTAAAATAAGCCATGTTATTTCAAAGCAATTTTACTACACGTGCGGAAGGACTTCGGTCGATAGCCAGTTGAACAAAATTGTAATTTTGTTCAATAAATTATTATGAACAAACTCGAGTATCAAGCTGTCATTAAATATTTGTTTTTGAAAAGCAATATACCTACGCAAATCAAAGATGAGTTGGATTTTGTATATGAGGAGTCTGCAGCATCATTTACCACAGTGAAATTTTTGGGCAACTGAATTTGAACGTGGCGGTAAGAGTTTGGGAGAATATGAACATTTTTGACGTCCAAAAACTGCAACTACTGACGAAAATATCGCCAAAGTTCAGCAAATGATACTAGACGACCGCAGAGGTTATAAACATGTCAAATAGACGTCACATATTACATCAATATTTAGGCATGAGAAAGCGGTCCGCGCGTTGGGTGCCGCATTTAGATAGATAATTTATTGGGTTTTATACATTCATTAGTATTTACACAAGTCAATACATATATATTAATAAAATTAGCATATGTCAGGCATCTAATAATATTCACATAAACAATAGATGCTTACAATTCAAAGAAAAAGGTTTTTTAATAAAACATATTTATATCTTATAAGTATATCTAAGTTATGTCGACGAGCACATTTAAAAACAAAGCAGTAAAATTTAAAATTCGGTATTATAAAACAACGACAGATATCTATATGGTTAAAGAACTTATATCACAGTGCAGGAATCCTTTGGGGCTGAAGAAGGCGTTTTTTATTAGCATATCTTATTTTTTGTGGTAATTTTTTGTGAAGTTTCACAGCCCAAAAATTTGGTCCATTTTGACATCTTTTTAAGCGGCAGTAGTTTGTACTCAAATCATTTTTATGCCTAGTGTTGTGGTCGTGTACATTTTCAAAACTTTCATATTGAGATAGATTAATTTTCAAGTATATTAAATTTTCCGTGATATAGAGAGAAGGAAAGGTTGGTATTTTTAATGTAATGAATGAATTTCGACATTTATCTCTGTAGTCGATATTGTCTAATATTCTAATTTCTTTCGGTTGGTGTCGGAATATTCTATCACAGTCTGTAGCATATCCCCAGGCGACAATACCATAAGAAATAATGGATTCATACAAGAAAAAATATGCTGTTTTAGCGTTTGTTTGGATTGTAGTATCGTCTACATATAAAATATATGATATCGGTTTCTCCCGATATGGTAGGTCATAAATGAAAATTATGAATAATAGAGGTCCCAAAATAGATCCTTGCGGTACACCAGTAGTATTTTTTTTTGTTGTTGATAGAGAATTGCCCACTTTTACAGTTTGAAATCGATTTTCCAAGTATGAGTTGATCAACTGTATACTGTTGTCAGAAAAATTATATAGTTTTAATTTATTGAAGAGAATTATATGTGATACACAATCAAATGCTTTGCTTAGATCACAAAAAGTTATTTCTGTACACTCTAGTTTTTCAAAAGTTGTTATTTTGTTGTTATGATCTAGTATCGCCATTTCAGTGTTTCTACCTTTTCGGAATCTATACTGGCATTCTGCCTACGTTAGGTCAAAAACGTGTTCAAATCAACATTTCCAACGCTCTGTTGGCGCCGATTAACCACTGTGGATGAATATTGGATACATCATTATACGCCCAAAACAAAAATACAGCCCAAACAGTGGACTGCAAAAGGGAAACCGGCTCCAAAAAAAGCAAAAACTGTTTTTTTGCTGGGAAAGTGATAGCGACTGTTTTTTGGGATAGTCATGGAGTTATTTCAATCGATTATCTTCAAAAAGGAGCATACTACGCATCATTACTTGACAAGCTGAAGGCAGAACATGCGGAAAAACGGCCACATTTGCAGAAAAAGAAAATCCTGTTTCCCCAAGACAACGCACTGTCTCAAACCTCAGCGGTTGCCATTGCGAAAATCTACGAGTTACGGTTTGAACTGCTTGAATATCTGCTGTAGTCGCCAGATCTAGCCCCAAGCAACTTTTTGTTCCCTCATCTAAAAATTGCGCTCGAAGAACAGATATTTCTATCAAATGAAGAGGCAATCACCTTCGCGAACAATTATTTTGCAGATATAAACGCCGAGTACTATTTGGACGGCTTAAAGATATGGGATCATCGCTAGGACAACTGTGTAGGCTTAAAAAGAGACTATTTTGAAAAATTAAAAAAAAATGAAAAAAAGGTTTTGTATCTTTGTTAGGTCGGAAACTTTTCAGACCACTATTCTGTCAAAGCTATTTTCCTGGTTTGTTGGCCGTGGTTTGCAGGTTTTATGTCTGACGTTTCGAAAACACTTTGCGAGATTTTCACCAAATAGTATACAGGCTGATTCACGGTGGATGGCACATTAGACGTTTCTGGTGAACCAGGCAACGGATCACTTTGAAAATTTAATGGAGGGCATATTCGGACATTCTCTAGCCAACTAAAATATTTTCGACAATGCGGTGTTGCCGCTTCTATTAGAAAGCAGTAGCAACTTTGATTTTTCAAATGGAACACTCTGTATATAATATTATTTTTGGAATCTCCAACAATTGCCCGACAACTTTTCTTGATATTTCCCTATACCTATCTGTTACCGTTTTCGAAATAAAAATTAATTTCAATTTTTTTCTTCGAAAATCATGACTTCTAAAAATGCCGATATCTTTTAGTTAAGAAGTACTATGATATCGAAATTTGGTTTGGAGTTAGGTGATACTTGGACACTTCCCACACGTCAGCCTAATCTCCGTTACTTCAATACAGGGTGGTAAAAAAATACAGTTTTTTCGTTTGCTTGAAAAAGTTGCTGAAATTTGATTATTTTAAATGGAACACCCTGTATATTATTGAAAATTCGGAAAGCTGCTGAAATTTGCTTTTTTTCTATGTATATCATACCTATACCTAACTAGTCAAGTTTCGGACTTATGAACATTTATTTGTGAAAATGTCCCTTCAGAATGGTATTTCCATTCGGTATTTGGTAAGCAGGCCATGATTACTATTTGACAGTAGCGTTGTGACATTCTCCTAATAATATCAACATTTTCGTCACTTCAGAAGTTGCAAATACCTTCAAAACGATGGAACAAAACTATTCAAACGAAGTTCTTATGAATTTGTTTATTATTTTTGGACAGTGTGACAAAATTATCAGCAGAACATGTAGAAAGTTCAATGAAATGTATCCGAATCTACCGCCAATGAACCTCAAGAAATTTATACGAATTCAGAACAATTTCAATATGTTTGGATAAACTTTAAAAAAGCACCAAGAAACTTGAAATTGGAAATATTGATATGAATAATTATAAAAAAGTAAAACAATCATGTGGAATATTTCAAAATATGTTCGAATCGCTGGCCGTTCACTTCCAAGCACTTTAAAATGCGGGTGTTGACTGCTTTCGTGGTGGCAGATCTGATTTCATTGGGATCCAAATCTTCAAATGTTTGGGCAATCCTTTCTAACAATTCATCTCTCGAACGCACGGGTATTTTGTAAACTTTTTCTTTAAACATTCCCCACAAATAAAAATCTAATGGATTAAGATCGGGTGATTTCGCTGGCCAATTCCATGGTCCCAAGCGCCTCATCCACCGATCGTCAAATAGTCTATCCAGTTCTGCGCTCACTTCTCTTGTGCAATGTGCAGGAGCTCCGTCTAGTTGGTACCAACAGTTTCGATAATCTTCGAGTGGCAGATTATCCACGAAACTGTCTACAGTATTCTCCAAAATATTCAGGTAGCTTCTGGATGTTAATGACTCCTCGTATATCACGTACCTCAATTTGTTGTCCATCAACATGCAGAAGACATTAAAACTAAATTTTTCTTGAAATCCGGCTTCTTTTGTGACGTGAGGATTTTCACTGGACCAATAATGACGATTTTTTCTATTGAAAATCCCTTCTCTCGAAAATTTCGATTCATCAGTCCAAATAATTTTATTTAAAAAAAGTGGATCTTCTTGAATTGGTGTCAACAACATTTCACAAAATTCTACTCTCTGTTGAGGATCTTGAGGCTTCATTGCTTGAATTTTGGTGAATTTATAATCATGCATTTTATGTCTTCGCAAGATTCTTTGAACCGATGAATATTTTATACCCAAATCTTCTTCAGCACTTCTTATCGATGACTCGGGAAATGCGTGAAAATATGCTAAGACATTAATCTGGTTGTCTTCGAAAGTTACGGGTCGAGGCAAGTTTCTTGATGCTTTTAAAGTTGATCCAAATGCATTGAAATTGTTCTGAATTCGTATAAATTTCTTGAAGTTCATTGGCGGTAGATTCGGATACATTTCATTGAACTTTCTACATGTTCTGCTGATAATTTTGTCACACTGTCCAAAAATAATAAACAAATTCATAAGAACTTCGTTTGAATAGTTTTATTCCATCGTTTTGAAGGTATTTGCAACTTCTGAAGTGACGAAAATGTCGATATTATTAGGAGAATGTCACAACGCTACTGTCAAATAGTAATCATGGCCTGCTTACCAAATACCGAATGGAAATACCATTCTGAAGGGACATTTTCACAAATAAATGTTCATAAGTCCGAAACTTGACTAGTTTAGGTATAGGTATGATATACATAGAAAAAAAGCAAATTTCAGCAGCTTTCCGAATTTTCAATAATATACAGGGTGTTCCATTTAAAATAATCAAATTTCAGCAACTTTTTCAAGCAAACGAAAAAACTGTATTTTTTTACCACCCTGTATTGAAGTAACGGAGATTAGGCTGACGTGTGGGAAGTGTCCAAGTATCACCTAACTCCAAACCAAATTTCGATATCATAGTACTTCTTAACTAAAAGATATCGGCATTTTTAGAAGTCATGATTTTCGAAGAAAAAAATTGAAATTAATTTTTATTTCGAAAACGGTAACAGATAGGTATAGGGAAATATCAAGAAAAGTTGTCGGGCAATTGTTGGAGATTCCAAAAATAATATTATATACAGAGTGTTCCATTTGAAAAATCAAAGTTGCTACTGCTTTCTAATAGAAGCGGCAACACCGCATTGTCGAAAATATTTTAGTTGGCTAGAGAATGTCCGAATATGCCCTCCATTAAATTTTCAAAGTGATCCGTTGTCTGGTTCACCAGAAACGTCTAATGTGCCATCCACCGTGAATCAGCCTGTATAAGCTGACTTGTGGCTCTTGCCCAAAACTGTATGTTGGCCAAACATTTCCCAAAGAATTAGAGAGAATAGAAGTAGTTTTATAAATAGCAAGACCAATTCCACATTTGCAAACCACCTTTTAGCAGAAAGTCATGAGTTCAATCATGAATACGTGTTACATTTAGAAATGTTTGAAACTCAATCTTCTAGAATGTTTAGAAACCAATAGTGAATATTTTTCTGAAAGGTTCACAGTGTTCAGAAAAGACCATAAATTAAATGTTGTATCTCGAGAAAGTGGCGGTGGTGTTTTACTAGCTATAAAAAACAGTATTCAGAGTGAAATAGTAAATGTAGATTTATTTGATAATAATTTTTCCATTATTGATTTGCTTATATGTAGATGCTTTTTAAAGCACACTACATTTTATGTGTGTTATTTATATTTCACCATCTGTAAGTACAGAGACTTACGAACTATTTTATGAATCATTAGAACAGCTAAAAACTTTGCAGACCAAAAATGTAGCTTTGATTGGTGACTTCAATGCTCCTAACTTTGTATGTGTCTCCGCTCTTGATAACAAGTCCCACGCTCCCTATAATATGATCAACTTGTTGAATATGAACCAATGGAATAATATCTTGAATGACTCGAATAGGCTCTTGGACCTGATCATTTCCAATATGAGATGTGAGGTGACAAGAGACAGAGCTCCAATGGTTCCTGAAGATGTGCCTCATCATCCAGCTTGAATTATTGATTTTAATAATTTTTTGATTAGCGAAACTAGTTACAACTCAAATGATAACCCAAACCAAAAAAAATTATAATTTCAAACGAGCCAATTATTCTGCATTATATAATGCGCTACTTTCCACGAACTGGTCTTTCCTTCGGAATTGTGATGATGTGAATTTAGCTGTTAATAATTTCTATGATGTCTTATATAATATTATTATAATATATAATATTAAAAATGTTCAAACATAAATATCCCAAATGATATACATCCGAGATTATTTGCAATATCAAAAAGAAAGCTAAACTACGCGAGAAGTACAAGAAAACTGGTAATATGCAGTACAATTATGAATTCAAGAACCTTAGACTTGTCATCAAAAACCAAATCAAAGCTGCATATGATATTTATTTAAATTCTATACAAGAATCTGTAGTATCTAATCCTCAATCATTGTGGTCATACGTACATTCCAAGAATAGAACCTCCCGTATTCCAGGTAGGATGAAATATGATGGCTTCACTATTGATTCTCCAGATGAAATTGTAAATAGTTTTGCAAATATTTTCACACTACATATTCACACTCTGCAGTTGATGAAAATACTTTGCATTCATGATTATCAAATTCAAATTGTTTTTATAATAATATAAACTTTGAAAACATCAGTGAAGAGGAAATCTTGATTGCGGCACGTAAACTAAAAAATGAGTTCACTTCTGGTCCTGATAAGATACCGTCCTTTTTTGTAAAAGATTGCATCGGTGTAATGGTCCATCCCTTACTGACACTTTTCAATCTTGCAGTTAAAAATAATAATTTTCCTGAATTATGGAAGATATCACGAGTTTGTCCCATTTTTAAGTCTGGAGATCCATCTGATATTCGGTATTATCGCCCTATCTCAATCCTATCGAACTTTGCAAAACTTCTCCAAATTGTCATCTACAATCGCGTACATTCCTCAGTTCGTAATAACATATCTCCGCAACAACATGGATTTATGTCAAACAGATTCACCATAACAAATTTAATTGTATTGACCCAAAATATTAGTGATGTCTTAGATAATCGTGGTCAAGTTGATGTGATATATACTGATTTTGCTAAAGCATTTGATCAACTTGATCACATGATCCTTTTACAAAAACTCCACCAATTTGATTTTGACCCAAAATATTAGTGATGTCTTAGATAATCGTGGTCAAGTTGATGTGATATATACTGATTTTGCTAAAGCATTTGATCGACTTGATCACATGATCCTTTTACAAAAACTCCACCAATTTGATTTCCATAATTCAGCAGTACTTTTCATTAAATCCTACTTACTTCAACGCGAACAGTTTGTATCTTATAACGGCTATGATTCTTTTTATTACAATCCGTCATCTGGAGTACCTCAGACGTCGAATCTCGGACCACTTCTGTTCTCATTATTTATTAATGACCTCAGTAATTATGTCTATTGTAATAAGTTATTTTTTGCAGATGATTTGAAAATATATTTACCTGCCGAAACTGTTGAAGACTGTAATATATTACAACGACAGTTAGAAAATATACAGACTTGGTGTGAAGTAAACAAACTATGTCTCAATGCATCCAAATGTAAAGTAGTGTCTTATAGTAGAAAAATGTCAGTCATCGAGTACAATTATCGAGTAGATACCATTTCACTGTCACGAAGTAACTCAATTAAACATCTTGGTGTATATTTTGATCAAAATTGGTCTTTTTCCAACCATATTAGATCGAAAGTAAATGAAGCTTTGAGAGTTTATGGCTTCATAGTTCGCAATTGTAGATCTTTTTCAAACATATCTGCTCTATTGACTCTTTATGTAGCCTACGTAAGGTCAAAATTAGAATATGGCTCTGTTCTATGGTCTCCATTCTACAATTGCTATAATACATTAATTGAAAAAGTTCAACGTCGTTTCCTGAAGTTTATTTACTTCAAATCTTATGGTATCTATCCTGATAGAGGTATTCCATATGAATCTCTTACCATAACATTCAGTATTGAAAGTCTTGAATTACGCAGAAAACTTCCTGGAATAATTTTTCTGTATAAATTACTGCACAACAATGTGGATGCTATGGAGGTGTTATCTTTTATAACTTTCTGTGTGCTTCATTTCAGAACTAAAATTACAGAAACTTTTTACAGCCGACTGGCCAGAACTAATTTGTATCTCAAGTCACCTATCTTTAGCATTTGCAATAATTTCAATTTAATTTTAAATTTGTGTGATATCAATTATGATTCCTTAGAATATATTGTTGACACTGCATTTCAGTATTTCATGAAGAATTTTTAGTTTTCTGGTATAGTTTTTTTTTTCTATTTTATTTTATTATATTATAATATTCATTCATTTTCTCAAATTGTAACTTTGTAATTATAAGGATCGATATAATTTTTTTACATACTTAGTTAACCCTATAAATGGTTTTTAACTGTTGGGTAATAAATGCTATTATTATTATTAATAATAGATTCAAGATTTTGGGTAATTTACTGAATGATCAATTAAAATAAAATAACTCCCTGGTACTAAATATTTTTTTAAATGTGGAAACGGGGAAATAAGCTCAGGTAATTTAATTCATTACAAACTCGGTTTGCCATTGCACGGCGAAACACGGCTTTTTTGTAAAAGTGTTTTTGGATACGTTAGTTATGGATTTTTATCAAGTATCGGCCAATTCCATCATATGTCTGACATTACATTTACGACAAGTGCTCTGGATGTCCTTACAGCAGACATTTTTTTGTGTCTTTCTCTGCTTTTATACCATTGGTGGTGAGCGTTGTTTCGTTTCTATTGGTTGAACTGAATGACTTGATTTGTATGCAATTTCGAACAGATAACCATATTTTATTTTATGTTGATTTTCTCTTCCTTTCAATTGAAAATGTCTCTATATTGTTTCAGAAAGTAATTCTGAGTTTTGTCAAGAATTTATGTTTCATTGAACCAGATAATGTAGGTAGGTGCCTCCTTTCAGTGCGTAATTGGCTACAGTTGACTTGTTGGTTTGACTGAGGCGACAATTTCTCTTATGTTCAAAGAGCCAAAAGGGATCTAGCATATCCCCGTTGTTGATTAAGGCTCTTTGCGGTCCTTAGCTGACCTTAGACATTTCTGATTGTTTTTGTTGTCCTGAATTTAAGTTTCTCGTTGTGTTTATCCAGAATGGAATACAAAAACACGGGAGATTTCAATTGGATTGAAGAGGGAATTACCATAAACTAAATCTGACTACCTGTTTTAAATGGGGAATGTTCCTCCTGACGAAAATCAAGTATTTTTCATAAAAGAACTCTAAAACAACGCATTTTAAACTTATCATTTCAACATTTTTCTTTAAATAATTATTTAAATACTTAAAAAAGAAGAATGAGATAACATTTAAAGGGATTCGTTTCTATTTCACCATTTGGCAACATCGGTTATAGCTAATAAAGGACAATGAATCTGTTACCTGTATGAGACAAACAAAGACGACATATTTCAGAGCCGTGCTGTTCTGTTTACTTATGTTCCGAGTTCCGAGACATTCTGTGGCATATGACATTTTGTGCACCTAACCTATCTTCCTCTATATAAATAAATAACAAAACAACTGTTGTTTGTGTGGCTTGTGGAGGTGGTATTGAACTATAATTTATATTTTGCCTTAATTGTTGATTTATAAAGATAATTTTCCTTTTTTAAAGTAGAATATCTAGGTACATATAAATTATTTCAACTTGATATAGGCGCTGTTGCCAATATGTGAATTAGAAACAAATCCTTTTAAAAATTAAAACCCAACATTATAAACATCAATTTGAATACTTTTCAAAGTGAATTTGAAAAACTCGTGAATTAAACTCAACTTTATTTTGTACAAACTTACATTTGCTGTAATAACCCAAATTGAGGAACATTCCCCATTGCACACAAATCAAATCGTTTAATCCAACCAATAGAAATCAAAGCATTCCGACCGTTGATAGTATA
The DNA here is from genome assembly GCF_025532065.1 of Leptinotarsa decemlineata. Taxonomy (NCBI): domain Eukaryota; kingdom Metazoa; phylum Arthropoda; class Insecta; order Coleoptera; family Chrysomelidae; genus Leptinotarsa; species Leptinotarsa decemlineata. The sequence goes on along the minus strand of NW_027412529.1, from coordinate 28,827,600 downwards.
AAACCGGACACCACAGCAGACACCAATAATGTAGTGTCCGCTGTGGGGACAACCAGAGCACTTCATTCGTTACCTCATCACCATTGATAATGTCTACCGCAGTCATAAAAGAAAAGTTGGGTATGAAAACCAAAAATTATAATTCTGCTCTGCCAGTTTTCTGATTAGATTCTTATCAATTATTCTCATATGTACATAATTAGGAAATCACGGTACTGAATAATTTGTTCGTTAAAAATTTCATGCTATTAATTTTTCAGGTGGTCAGCTATCAAGCTGGAGAAAGAGTTTCGTAGTCTGTCCCTAACACCCACAGCATGTCCGATGTTCGAAATTTTATCAAAACGTCTCCATCAGCTGCAGAAGGGTTTGCAAAGTAAATTATTTACATTCGTCTGGCGTTCAATTGCAAAACAACTAGACACATATTTGTTTGATGATTTGGTGCTTGACAATAGGTTCAGCGAAGGAGGTGCTTTACAATTCAAATTTGACATCACCAGGAATCTAATTCCTCTGTTTTCCCAGTTCAGTGAGAGACCACATAATTACTTCACACAGTAAGTCCTTCAGTAAGAGACAGTGTACATTAAGAAGTGTTTCTGATATTAATATGGAGAGATAGGCTATAGATGAAATGAAGGCAACCTTTGTTGTTTTTTTATAATATGAAGCAAAAATTCTAAAATAAACAGCAAAAGAATATCTGCAAAAACCTTAAGATTCCTACATAAAGTGTGTTAGAGCATGAGAAACTATTACCATATACAGGGTATTCCATATTCGATGGACTATTAGACGTATCTAGAGAACAACAAAAGATAAGAGTTTCAAATTTTGGTTACCGATGAAAATGGTTGTGATCTATCGTTTGAAAATATTTTCATTACCGCAATGTTGCCACATCTACATGTAACAGACATCAACTTGGAAATTTCAAATGGAACATTCTATATATTATATCATTTTTGAATTCTGCATCAAAATCCAAATCACTTTTGTTGAGCATGTTCTATACTTATCTCTCATCGTTTTCAAAATATTAATTATTTTGTAACTTTTTTTTGGCGAAAAAAAGTTACAGAGTGTCTGAAAAAATACATCTCAATTTGTATCTTTGATAAACGACCATAACTAATTTTTTTTCAAATGGAACACCCTGTATATTATTCAATTTTTGAATTTAGCCAACCAATGTGAACAACTTTGATCAACTATGTCCTATACCTATCTCTAAGATGAGATATGAACTATTTTAAAAAAAATTGCTCCTACACAAGCATAATATTTCCAATAAAATCAAAAATCAAGTGCATAATACACATTCTCAAAATTTCAGCGTAGGTCTCGGGCCTTGGAAAATTTACTCCTTCAATACATATTATGGTGAAACTTTTTCTATTTACAATCATCTACTCGGATATCAAAAGAGTTTTAAACATTAATTTTTAATTTCACAACCAAATTTCGGCAAGAATAACGGTGTGTCATGATCTGAGTCTGATTTAAAAAACAAAATAATAGATTTGACAATAACTTGTTCAAAACTAATTAATATAGTTTGTTGTATGATTTTCACTATAAAGGGTTTTACAAAAACCGCGACACGCGTTTCGCTATACAATAACTTACTCAAGCATAAACTGTCCGACTGTCGTATTGAAGTAGAGAGTCCGGTGACTGGTGATATGGACAATTAAATGAACATATTAGGATATTTTTATGCTTATCCTCATGCATCAGTATCTAGTGCTGCGGTTGATTTGGGAATATCTCGAATTTCTATATGGAGAATTTTACAAAAACATAATATGCACGATTATAAATTAATTAGGCTGCAAGCTTTGCATAGAGATGATTCACCAAAACGGGTAAAATTATGCGAAAAGGCACTAACATGGACAAACGAAGATCCAAACTTTTTGAAAAAAATTATATGGACTGATGAATCACAATTTTCACGTGAGGGAATATTAATTTGTCGAAATAATCACTTCTGAGCAACGGGGATTCCAACAAAAATTCAGTTTTAATGTTTTTTGTATGCTCATGGATGATAAAGTTTCTATTTGCATTTACGAAGAAAAGTTGAAATCCGAAAAATATTTTGATCACCGGATCTGACTCCCCTAGATTTTCACCTCTAGGGAAAAATCAAAGAAAAGGCATATAGAATACCTATCAATACGGAACAGGAACTGAAAGATCGGGTTAGATGTGTCTTCGAGGAAATCAAGGCGTCGGAAATCCGAAGAGCCACGATGACTGATCACGTAATAACATCAATCCATCAATGTTTACACAATTGTCAACTAGCTTTGCAATTGTCAAATAATTGCAAAGCTAGTTTCACAATATTATCTCTTGTTTTCTAGTGTAGAATTATTTTTGTTATCAATTTAATTTTGAAAAGCGTTCGTTCTTGTGTCGAAATAGTAATGTTTGTCATACACCCACTATGAAAATTCAATCATGTATTTCATTAAACCTTTCTGAACTAATTTAAAGTCATTATTCATTATTCAATATCTTCAATAATACATTTTTCCCCGAATTTTGTATTTGAAATTATAGAAGAATTCATATCTCATAAACGGTCAGAGATAGCTATAGAACATAGTTGATAAAAGTTGTTCACATTAGTTGACTGAATTAGAAAATTTAATAATATACAGGGTGTTCCATTTGAAAAATTTAGTTATGGTCGTTTATCGAAGATACAAATTGAGACGTATTTTTGAGACACTCTGTATAAAATAAGATTTGAAATCCATTCTGAAATAAGAACCACCATATCTTATCTCAATGTTGCCAGAAGTTGAGTTCGATGTATCAGGTAATTCATGCGATATTAAATATTAAAAATACCATGTTTTCGCCAAAAAAATTATAAAATAATATTTTAAAAACGATGAGAGATGAGTATAGAACATATTCAACAAAAGTAATTTGGATTTTGATGCAGAATTCAAAAATTATATAATATATAGGGTGTTCCATTTGAAATTTCCAAGTTGATGTATGTTACATGTAGATGTGGCAACATTGCGGTGACGAAAATATTTTCGAAGGATAGATCACAACCATTTACATTGGTAACCAAAATTTAAAACTCTCATCTTTTTTTGTTCTCTAGATACGTCCAATAGACCATCGAATATGAAATACTCTGTATACCTTACCTAATATACAAATTCAATTGAAAACAATTTAAGCATAAATAGGAAGCATATGTAGTACAATTTTTGAAAAAAGATACTATACATTACTGACATTTCCATAGTAATTAATAGTGAGTATATTCACAAAACAAACATAGATTTATATTTGCCCACACATGCACTACATATATATATTCATACATGAATCGAGTAGTAATTAAGAACTATTTTCAATGAAGCAGGCAACTGGTTAAATCATGGAATCATTTGAAAAACAAAGATTTCATTGTGCTTTTATAATTTGTTCTAGGGGTGTATAAATTATTCCGGTTTCTGGTGAAGTGGGTATGTACATCTTTATGGAGAATCAAGTAGTTTTGGAAATAGGTTGATGCTAAATCATTCAGCATCATGTAAACAAAAATAATAGAAGAAAGATAGATTCTTTGTGAGACAAAACCATTTCAACATATTAAGCATATTAACAATAGGTGAATGTCTATTTGTTTTTAAAATGATTCTCAGCAGGATTAAACCTATGAGATGCAGTAGATAAAAGTATCACAAATAACATTTTGAAATAGTTTTCATTTTATTCAACACTGGGAACATTATTCAAACATAGAAAACATGTTCGGATATAATGAAAAACCTTTTTTTATGCTGTTTCAATCCCTATTAGCTAGCATTACCAACATTCCAGGGTTTGTAGAACTATTTGAAATGGTCATTTTGTGATATGTCAAATCCGAATCTCATCAAAACGATCAGATATTAGCAAATAGAAATTCAAAAAGGCGAAAATTTCAAATATTTTTATTCTGCCAAATTCTTACCATTAGAGATATTGTGAATATTTGCAAATAATGAGAAAACTGTATCTTTAAAATTGACATTTTGAATGCATCCCAGGGATGAATTTTTTTATCAAAAAAAATTTCTAAATGGAACAATCGATTTTTCATTTTTTCGCCCCCAAAATGGCGCCAAAAAAGTATGTTATACTGGTATACACTGGTAATTAGCTGACCGATAATTTTGTAATAATAAAATATGTGATGGAATCGGCCGATATTTGATGAAAATCCTTCACACGTATTCAAGAAACACTTTATTATACACAGTTTACTTTGCAAAAGGGCAACACGTGTGTCGTGTTTCTTCAAGCGTTTCTATACTCAGTATAGACATGCCTTTGCTCAGTATAGACATGCCGTTACTCAGTATAGAATCGTTGTGTAGTGAAAATCTCACAATAATCCTTTTTTATATCGAAGCAGTTATGGAGTTTAGTTAACTAGTTATGTAGTTTAGTTAATGATACATTGTTCTCGCTATTTACAAACATTCACAATGTTTCGTAAAAAATTAATTTTTGCACAGTTTTTGTGAGTAAAGAAGACTAAACTCTCAAATTTTGTTAAGGGGCCGAAAGAGCATTAAAAACTCGTTTTTTTTAGATCCGAGAATGTTTTTCCATGTTCCAACAATGTTCTCAGTGAACGAACTATCAAATGTTCTTAGGGTTGAAAATGGAAACTATCTTAACATGATATTTGTAATGCTTTCATCTACCGAACACCACAGGTTAAATCCTGCTATTAATTAAGGTAAAATCAAATATTTCATGGATAAGTCGCCGCCTGAGATATATGGATGAAACAGCAAAAAATATTGGATTTGAAAAACAAAAATTCAGTCTATTATATCATGGTACATGGTACAATGCATATTTTACTAAATTAGGGTGAAAACCCGAAATGGGTGAAACATGTGTTGGCCAAATATTTTGGATTCGTGTTTTGTATTGTTTTGACTCAGGGCAGAACAGCCTCTCAACAGAACATGAATACATCCTCCTAAAAACTTCTTTAATATTGAAAAAAACATCGAGATCTTCATAGATTTTTTCTTCAAATTACAGGATCATCGAATCATGCAATCTATTAAATCTTAGTAAAGGTAGTGCATTATTGCTAAGAGAAACCATTTTGGCTTTGGAAGGAGCAACTGGAGTAGAAGATACTAGAGGTAAAGCTCTAAAGGAGATAGGAGTTAGCTATTTCACTCCAAAAATGGCTGTGAGGATATTGAACCAAAGAACTGATATCACCATAAATAGGGTTTCGATAGATTAATAGTTGAATTAATTCCAGAGATTATGAAAATGTCTTTCTTCAATCATTCCATCAGTTGTGAGATTACGATAATGAATTATTGCCATACAAATTCTACATAATATATGTTTCTTAGGTAGTGCCAATTATTTCAGAGTGCTACTCCTTATACTTAAAGATACGGAGTGTTGAAAGTTGGAGTGAAAATGTTCATTTTCACTTTAATTATCAAATACCCCACATCTCCAAGTAACTAAGCAATCAAGCTCTAAAATTACTTTGATTCTGAGGGAAATGGGAACACTTTTGCAACTACATTACATTGTAATATCTTAAATGGGCTAGATTTTATATTCTCAGTCATATTCTGCCTATTAAAAATAAGACCAGTTTTAATATGATTAATTTTCACGGTGAATTGTAACCAAGGACTGATGGCATTTTTAGTCTATGAAATGAGATGTTTTTATAAATACATGTCATAATTTATTTCAAAAGCATTTTTATACATATTAAGAGTATTCAGGAATGTGATGAAGAATATATTACTTTATACCTTACTATAAACAATGTTTCTTGAATTTTCCCCTTTCCTTATATCTATAACGTTACTGATATAAAATATTTTTCTTGTGTAGAAGTTTACCTACAACAACATTGTATAATAGACATATTGACAAACTCTCGAATTATAATGAAATTTCGAAGTAACCTTAGTTTATAAAGCTTCACTACTTGTATAGTTGATAATGACATCTCAAACCATCATTCAATCTTCTTTCAATTCCAGTGCCAAAAATCTTATAATCACAGTGAGCATAAACCTAAAAGATCATTTAATGAAAATACCATTGGAAACTTTTGTCGTGACATGAAAAACGAGAAATGGAATGACATTCCTTATTCTCGAGATGTTGACGCTTCTTTTGCTCACTTCTAGGAAATATTCTCTTATCATTTCGAAATCATCAACTCTCTAAAAAATTATTTAAATTATAAAAAAAAATAACTGAGTCTCAAATAGATTGATGAGGTCCAGTCGAAACCTCAAAGATCTACATCGGCTGACATCTAGTAATCCATCTTTGAAAGAATTCTTTAAACTTTCCAAACAAAAACAAGAAAAACTTTGTATTTCAACTAAAAAACAATTTTATCAAAATCAAATTTCCAGCAAAAACAGCATGTCAGATAACAAACACATTAAGTAATAAAGACACAAGCTCATATAAAGAAAAAATTGAGACAATTTCGTTTAGGACCCAAAAAATGTTATGGAACTTTTCTATCTCTACTTTCAGTCTATACCCCATGATATTGTATCCAATATACCTTTGAGTAACTCTGATTTCAGTAAATATTTGAACACTACAGTAACACGGTGAAATCACTATTTCTTGTTTCCTTTTCAGATGCAGTTATATAATATATTACATACAAAATTAAAAAATAGATTATCATCAGGAAATGACGAGGTTTCATTCTGAAAAAATTCTTGGCATTTCTCATTTTCACGAAAATAGTTTGTTAATTTATCCTTAACAACAGGTCCATTCCCAGATGTGCTCAAAACCGGCAAAGTAGTACCAATTCTTAAAAAAGGTAACTCATGTGAAGAATTATAGGCCCATTACAGTACCTTCTAGTTTCTTGAAGATTTTTGAATACTCATTCCTTGACCGATTACTATCATTCTGCAAAAAGAATCGAATATTATCTCAAAATCAATATGGATTCCTAACGAAAAGATCAACAATAACAGCTGTACACTCTCATTATGAAAGAAGTTATTGATTTGATGGACTGGGGTGAGTGTTCAGTTAGGATCTTTTGTGATCTCAGCAGGGCATTCGACTGTGTCGATCTAACCATTCTAATGAATAAGTTCCAGAAATATGGAATAAGAGGTATCATACACCGGTGGCTGTGTAGTTTCTTCAGTTCGAAAGACCAAGACGTTATTCTTGATGACATAAATTCCTTGATACAGAAGGTCACCATTGGAGTTACCCAACGGTCAGTTTTAGGACCGATTTTGTTCATTTTATATATGAATGATTTGGACAAATCACTAGTTCAGTCCTGTTTTACTATTTACGCTGGTGACACTTCAATCATTATTTCAGATAAATCTGATGAGCTAATCACTTAAATTTGAACCTCGAGAAAACAAATTCACTTCGATTCCACAATCGTCAGAAACACTGTGAGTCAAGTTCTTAGGTCTCCGCATGTATGAGTGTTTTACATGGAGTAATCACTGTCAGATGCTGCAGTCCAAACTGAATAGCTACTCATATCAATTCAGAAATCTCAAACTAGTTTTACTAGTTTTGAACATTCATCAACTGTTTTCATTGCCCAAAAGCGAATTTTTCGTATTTTAGCTGTATATTTTAGATATATAATTGTCATGGTTGAATGGTTGTCAAATGGTCATTTATTATTGTACATCAGAATATTCAAAAGTATATCAAACAAAATAGCACATGTATTTCATCAGATCGGACTTTACGTAGCCCGTTCAGGGCTACACCAACACCATCACCAGGACAACACCATTAAGATCTTACTTGTTGTGATGGATACTGATCTCTACGAACAGAAGATCGAAGAGGTGCTTTGAAAAGGAAAATACACGAAGATCGTAAGAGACCCTACTGCATCAATTGAAAGGAAGGTGTACCAGACTTTGAAAAAACACCATGTCTATTTTTCGGAAACCGCTAACACCGCATCACAGCCCCCTCACTTGTATGGGCTACCCAAAATCCACAAAAAGGATGTTCCGCTCAGACCGATAATTAGCTCCAGAGATTCAGCCTCTCAGAACTTGTCCAGATTTTTATTACCAGTAATTGAACCATTGCAAGGTAAAACATCATCTTTTGTGAAAAATTCAAGGCATTTCGTTGAACTTCTAGGGGAAATCGAAGTCAAAGAGCAGGACAAACTAATCAGTTTCGACGTGGAAAGCCTCTACACCAACGTTCCTGTCGAAGAAGCACTTCAAATCATACAGAAGAAACTATCCGAAGATAGAACAAACTTACCGATACAAGTAATCATGGAATTACTAGCATGCTGTGTACGAAACTGCTATTTCCAACTGAAGGACGAATTCTTTACGCAAGATGAGGGACTGCCAATGGGATCGCCATTTTCACCGGTTATAGCCAATATATATATGGAGTGGTTTGAAACTCTGGCTATTGAAGAAGCCCTGAGTATGGTTGAGATACGTAGACGACACCTGCATAATATGAAACCATGGGAAAGCAGAACTAGACACTTTCCTGAAGCACATCAACAACGTAAGACCTTTCATCACTTTCACAATGGAGAAGGAAGTCCACAACGAATTGCCTTTCTTAGACATATTAGTGAAGAGGACCGACACTAAATGGGACACATCTGTATATCGAAAACCCACTCACACAGGACAATATCTGAACCAGAAATCCAACCACCATCAAGCAAGAGCCTCACAAGGAAGAGAAGCCGCCACAACCAGTACTTGTACTTCCCTACATCAGAGGATTATCGGAAAGAATAAGAAGGATTAGGTCCAAGTATAACATCAGGACCTGCTTCAGATCTGGGAACACTATCCCTATTAGCCTCACAAAAACCAGGCCACCAAACGTGGACTGCGATTCCAAGAATTGCATTTACCGAATACCCTGCGACTGCGGATAATCATACATCGGTGAAACTAAGAGCCATTGAAAGTTCGCATTGCTGAGCACAAGAAACACACACAGCGAGGAGAAACCAGCAAATCCGGAATAGCAGAGCATGTTTGGACTCACCAACATAACATCAAGCGGGCTCAAGCTGAAATCATCCACAAAGAGGAACACTGGTTTAGAGGAAACCGCGTATATGTTGTCTAACAACGCATTTAGTCAAGCTAGCGTAGATATACGTAACATATGGAAACCTCCAATCAAGCGAAAAACGACCAACTCCCGCCAAACGGTCATTTCCTGCTTAAATCAATGAAGCTGAGAGAGGAAAGAGGGGATAGGTGAAAGCACTCGAATGACCTATAAATAGTCAGATCTCGAAGGAAAAAATCCAGTTATCACCCGAAGACGATTTTGGATACTAACAATCGAAACGTCGTGACGTTACTTGGTTTTGAATCTTTTAATTTTTATTTTTCATTTTTTGTTAATACTATTTTTTAATTTCCAGTTTTATTAATATTTCAATTTTTTCATTTTTTTTTGTTGTTGCTTGTATGTTATTTCTTTGTAATTTCAGTCTTTTATTTTAATAAAATTTTTATTTCCGGATTCCAAATCAATTTATATTATATTAGACAATGGAAGTCCGAACTGATGAAATACACCACGTAACATTGTCAACCACCTTCAAACAAAATAGCACATATTGAAAAAACGCCCATATATTTCGTGTAACTGAGCATTTGTAAAGAAAAAGAACAAATTCGCTCAGCATGTACTCATATTCATTGTATAATTGAAAAATAACTGTCATTATAGTCTTAACAGTATATAGAACCCCCTCGACAAAATTGTGATTTGTGGAGATTTCAATCTAAAGAAAAACACAGAACAAAAACTGAATTTTGCATCTACCTTAGGCATGTTTATATATTGCTTCCTCAGGTAATGAGGATCATCAGATGAGATTCATGAAACGAATTCCTATCATGCTTGTTTGGTCCTACTGTCAATTCCTCTGATTTAAAAGCGAAAGAAACCAGGAATCAAACTTTTCAAGTAACAATATTTTTTATTTTATAACCTCAACCGTGTCACAGTCGTCTTTTTTTATAAACAGAAAAATTATTTAAACATACTTATAAAAATTAACTAAAAGCAACAACATTCCCCCCTCGTGATGAAATCACTGCATTTGACGTATTCTTCAATCCAATTTTGTTTAGAATTTGTACCATTGATCAATTTACATATTTCCGTAACTGGCCTTTTATAGGTTCTCGATTTTGTTTTTTATTTCGATTACATTTAATCAATTGATCAACATTATTACAGAATTACAACACAACTCTAATCTTAACATCTATTTCCCAAGTGGCCATATTTCTTTGTAATATGTTATTAATTACGAGTACCACATCGTCCTCTGATAAGTCGTCCCCCTTCTCATATCACTGCATTTGTTTTTCCAGTGTAAGTAAATATTGAAGAAAAGAGAATTGAAACTTTCTATGTTTTTATCCACTTTTATTTATAACTAACGTTACGGCAGTTTCGTCCTATAGTCCATAGAAAGTTTCAATTCTCTTTTCTTCATTATGATTTTCTACCACGTAGTAATTGCTACATCCATCAATTCATTTTTAAGTAAATATTCCTTTTGCCATCTTCTCCAAAATATATCGGTTAAGGCTTGATATACTCTTCACTGTTTTCTCATGTGCAGCTTCATTTGAACAGTGCATAAAAAATGATTTAGCTGAAGGCTTCAAAGGGTCATTTGAAATTTGTCATATTCTCCGCAATCAGAGTAATAAGCACTTCTTCAGGGTGTCTCTCTTTCAGTATTATGCTCAGAACATTTTTTACCGACCTCAATAGTTTTTCCCAGCTTCCTCCCATATGTAGAGATGCTGGTGGAAAACCCCAAAATTTCAGTTTCGTCCATGTCTTTGGCAGCTTATCTCAATCCTCTATTGGCAGAATGCATGTTCACACCATAATCCGAGTGAATTTATCTCGAACATACACGTCGTTTTATGAATCTTCTGATCTCCATGATAGCAGAGTCTGTATTTAATAAGTTTGCCATTTCTAGATGGCTTGTACGCTCATACAGGTAAATAGTACTACATACCGTTTTTCATGTTTCCTGCCAACTCTCACAGAAATTGGACCAAAGTAGTCTATCCCGGTGATAGTATATGACCTCACAAAACTTTGAAGTCGACACTCCGGTATTGTATCCGGGTTGTATTTTCCTTTTCTAGCAGAAGGTGCAAGAACTTCTGTATTTTTGGACAGCAACCCCGATTCTTGAAATCCAAAATTTCTGACGCAGGTCATTCATAATAATTTCCTGTCCCTGTTGTCCAAATTTTATGTGATAGCTTTCGATTAGAAGTTTTGTGAAACGGTGTTTTGGATGAAGAATCGCGATTTCCCAAATATACTGACGCTAGTTCGAGTAAAACTAGAAGTTCGAAAATTAAAATACGCGCGAAAATTTGAATTTTAGTAGGTATATTTTGATTTCATAGTAATTATGGATTAGAATTTATCTATACAAATTGTATATATTTTACAAATTGGATTTATAAAATATGTTTTTCGTATAGTATACCTCTGATGAAAATGTAGTGAAATGTTGAAAAATTTCATATAAATGAAAAAATACAGGGTGTTCCATTTCAAAAAGTTAAATTGTGTCTGGTTGAAAACGAATGAAACTATACTATGAGTGAGATAATATTAAGATTTTTATCAAGGTTTAAGATCCTGTCCGATTCTCAACATGGTTTTTGCAAAGGCAAGTCCACTCAATCAGCTACTTGCAGATTCTTAAAAATCATATACGCTTCTTTAGATAATGGTAAGCATGTTGCAGGAGTATTCTTCGATCTGTCATGTGCGTTCGATTGTTTAAATTTTAAATTCATCGAGAGCAAATTATATAATCTAGCATTTAGAGGGGACTTCCTAGAATGGATCATTGACTTTCTTACAGATCGTAGGATGTTCGTCAAGATTAAAGATATGAAATCAGACTATCATGATATATGTTCCGGAGTTCCTCAAGGCTTTGTGTTAGGTCCGCTGATATTTCTGTTGTTTGTAAATGATCTGCCTACTTATTTCACCTGTAATGAATATGCTCACTCTTTTCACAGATGACACGTCTTTAGCTGTATCAGCAGAGAGTAAGGAGGAATTAAAATCAAAAACAGAGGAATTATTATCACTGTTCTTAAATTGGTGTGAAATGAACAATCTGATTGTGAACTTGACCAAAACAAAATATATCTATTTTAATTTAAAAAACGATCTGAAAAAGCAATCGCTTGCCTTACTAATCAATGGAATGGCACTGGCATGCACAAGCTCTACAAAATTCCTTGGCGTTCATGTAGACAACTGTTTGAAGTGGTCTGACCATATCACAGTTGTATTATGCAATCTCAAGAATTAAGAATTGTATGCCTTTACGCGCCATTTTAGATGTATATTACAGTCTGGTCTATAGCCATCTAAATTATAATGTGATCCTATGGGGAAACAGTGTTGACAAAGATAGGGTTTTCATTACTCAAAAAAAAGTTATTAGGAAATTACTAGGCATCCCTTGGAGGGAATCATGCAAGACATTTTTCATTAGTCATCAAATTTTAACCTTTCCCTGCATATACATCTTTAAAATACTTTCATATGTTCGCGAATGTATAACAGACTGTACTAAGAACTCATTATATCATAGCTACCCAACTATAGATATGCAGAGGAGTTGAGCATTCCTAAACATAAAACTATAAAATTCGAACATTCTCCCAAATATATGGGAATGAAATTATTCAATCGGTTACCAGACCATTTCAAACAGATGAACACTGTAGCATTTAAAAAAGTTAAGACATTGCTTCTTTCTAAGGCCTACTATAGTATTGGTGAATTTCTCTCGGACCATCTCGACTGAATGGGTTCATGCCGCTTTGGCATGACATATTCAATTTTTATAACTACAATTATTTTAATTTTTGTAATTCTGACTTTTATTGTAGAGAGATGAATGAGATACAAACTAGATTTATAACATTTATTCTTTTAAACCTACTACAATATAATAATACACAGTAAGTGCTTCGTTCATAAATATTCCTTTTTCGAGATTTTGATAGACTTTGTATCGATGAAGTTGCCTACATTTGTTTACTTTCAATTACTTAAAGTTAACTACTATTAACATTATAATCTAATAGAGGCTACCTTAGGGAATAGCGGTTGTCATCAAGATTTATTTTGGGGAAAAAGTACTTTAATTCTCAACTTCCTAATGTATCTTGTTTTTCACGGCACCTACAGTAGACAACATGTTGAATCTGAAAAACAAATCAGTTTAAGTTGAAAGGTAGAACTGGAATGCCGTTTATAGCAAATCGAGTTTTCGTTTTAATTTTTTCAATAACAGTTTTTTTTAAATTTAATTTCCAGAAATATTAGTTAGATAATATAAATATGTATTTATGAAATAGTATATATAAGTACTATCCATATGGCAATATACTATTCGATCCGCCCAAGACCCTGGTGTTTTACTATGATTATATAATATCGTTTATGAAAAACATTTCATAAACATTTCTACAGTATCATTCTACCCCATAACCATAATGATGTGAAAGTGAAAAACTAAACATTTTTCACTGAAAATTAATTCAAATATGTTAATCATTCAATAGAAATTATATTCAGTTTTCTAAAATTTTGGTAAAAACCACCTTTCCTACAAAAACACTGACTCTTGAAGCACGTTTCGATGTCCAAGTTAGCATCATCAGGAGATGATAACGACTCCTACCTATCAAACTATGTAAATTATTTGGAAATTCTGGTGAATTCAATCTTGGTTGGGTATTTAATTGAATGAAATAAAAGCGGGCTAAAAAATTAAGACTTTTCAAGGCTTATAAATTAAATCTAGGAATACATAAAAAATTATTTGGGAAATAACGTTTTTGATCTTCTAGTTCTCCATCTTGAAACAAAAATATGTGGGAATCTTCCAAAGAAAGGAAGGAAGCGAAAATTTCAAAAAAGTAATTTCATACAAAGATGTGTAGATCCATGCAATGAAGTAACCTTCAGACACAAATTGGAAGAAAATAATATATTTAAAATGATTTTGAGTATCGCTTCAAGGATATTTTCTGAAAAAAATGTTCTTTCTGCACTTTTTGGAAGTGTAAATAGACCTGTTTGGGAGTTTCTACTTCACTCGAAACTTTGTCAACCTAATCAAAGTACCTAAAAGAAACATTTTTCAGAGAAACACTATAATAAATTGATGGACGTAACCGTTACTACGTGGTAGGAAGTCATAATGAAAAAAAGAGATTCGAAACTTTCTATGTTTTTACCACTTTTTTTTGTAACTAACGTTAATGCAGTTTCGTCCTATAAGGACATTTTCAAACTTATACATTGAACACTATAATTCTCGTCGGAACTGAATTAAATAGTAACTATCTGTAAGAAGGATATATTTTTGTTTTGATGTTATAGTGAAATCTTTCATTTAATTTTTATATAATTTGTATTTCTGAAGAAATTTTAAAAAACGCCAAATGCAAAATAAGAAGTAGTTAACATTTGGATGGTAATAAAAATGTTTATGAAACTTAAGTTGTGTCTCACTATGAAAAAACATAAAATAAAAGGAAAAATGATATATTTTCAATGCACAGTCCTTACCTTGGTTTGCTTTTAGTCGACGAATTCAAAAATATTTGCCCTAGCAAATAAATGCCCAATATAACTTGTGCTGCATTTACCCACGAGTTAATGTCCAAGTTAGGTTTCAGATATTCGAAGCGTTCTGGAGAATTTTGAAGATCAACAGATTTTCCTTCAAGCTCTGTGGATACCAATGAAAATTGCTTTTCTGGTAAATGTCTCACTGAATATGAATTTGAAACGCGGGCTTGTGGTATAACATTTGTAGTTGTTTCAAGACGTCTTGCTTCCAGTGCGGGAGAATTGTATCTTATTGAAACTGTTCTTTTCTCTGAATTTCCGAAACTGTTTCTCTGATTTCGTCTCTCTGTTTCTCTAGATATCTCTTCTCTGAAATGGTTTTCTTTCTTGGAATTCAGTCGGAAATCACGCCGAGTGTTCCTCGTCCTCGGCTCATTTCTTATATTACTGGAAGAGACTCTGTCAAGTTGATTTCTAACTGTGTCTCTCCGGTACTCGTGAGGTAACCTATTTGTTAAGGTATTTAGTCTTTGTTCGAAGTTTGGCATGACTCTGTCAAGTTGATTTCTAACTGTGTCTCTCCGGTACTCGTGAGGTAACCTATTTGTTAAGGTATTTAGTCTTTGTTCGAAGTCTGGCATGACTCTGTCAAGTTGATTTCTAGCTGTGTCTCTGCGGTACTCGTGAGGTAACCTACTTGTTAAGGTATTTAGTCTTTGTTCGAAGTCTGGCATGTGCCGGTTCCTATTCGATCTAAACTGTTCGTTTCTGACTTGTTGATTTGACCTATCCTTACTCAAAACAATTCGGCTTTCCTTCCTTTCGAAGTTTCTCGCGTTGTCAACCGAAAACCTAACAGTAGAATCAGTTTTTTTCTCATAATTATTTGTTCGGGCATTTCGTTGAATCTGTCTAGTGGAGTCACTTCTAGACGAACATACCCTAAATCTTCTGTATACAGAAGGAATTTCAGTAATTTCCTTATTTGGCACAGTTATTCTTTGGTATTCGAACGAGGCAGATCGAACATTTGTTCTATCAACACCAAATTGCCTACGGTTTTCAAACTCTCTTTTTGTACTTTGATAATTCGTTCTCCTATCCATAGGAACCTGCTTTCGATTCTCACGATTGAGTTCAATTTTATTAACGAATCTTCTATTATCAAAAAGGTTGTGATACCTGGAGCTTTCTGCACTTTGGTGTTTATAATTTGAGAAGCGTTGCCTGTTGTTAACGCTTACTCTGTTGTCGTTTCTTTGACTAAAATCATTTCTCACCTCTCTCCGATCAGCAATAGAGAATTGGGTAGAACGCCGTTCGGTTGATTCATTTCGTTCTAGAGTTCCTGTTCTGAAACTTCGCCTGTCGTACAAATTTTCATAAACCCTGTCCTTTTCGTCGATTTTGTGGGGCCCGTTTCGAATATTTAGATTTCTTTCAATCTGTTGTCTTCTGTCGGGTAAGTTGCGACTTTCACGAATGTTATATCTCCTAGAGGTAACACGATGGTCGTTTTTTATGAAGCCATACGAAGTCGTCGTTGAAAAGATTAAAAGTAGTATAACGGACTTACTGGTAATTATTTTTTCAAACTGTATCATGTTGGATAGAAACAAAAATCTTTCGTAAAATTTGATGGCTTGTATGGTTGATTCGGTTTATAAAGAGAATGTTACTTGATAATACTTCGCGACTGTCTGAAGTTCATCCTTCGGGAACTTCGTATTTATACCTTCCTTCAGATTTCAATTTCACGGCTGGTCAGGCTTCAGCTCGTTTAAAATCAATTTGTCCCAAAGTGTGTGTGGTTTGATTCAATTTTGAGGATGAGATATAGGTAAGATTTACTGCAGTTGATGTACACTTCGTTACACTATTGAAAATGTGGGCGAGATTTTTGGAAAAAAATGTTCATAAATTTTATAATTAGTTTTTGTACATCATTTGATGAAAAACAAATGAATTGGCATTCAAAATGGATTGAGTAATTTATGTATGGAAATATGTGTATTATTATAAATTATTAAATTATTTATTATAATACTCATTTGAAATGTATTGAATGTTAGTGAATAATACTTCAGCCGCCAATTCTTCAGTCCACGTGGATTGAAGAATTGGCGGCTCGTATTGGATGAATTTTACTAACTGAGTTTTATGATTGGCTGAAGAGTCATAAAATTAAATTTGAAGTCATGTTACGGTGACGAATAGAATGTGAGCCGTCGTGTTGTCAATGTTCAGTTCAGGAACTGATCGCGATTTGAGTGTTGAAATTCGATATTGGTGCAGTTATAATTACTTAAAATTTTTGTTATCTGTTTAAAATGTGGCGTCCTTGGACAAGTACTAATAGTAATTACGGGTGTGATAACAACGCAGAATTTTTCCAGTGTAGTGATTCCAATAGCAATGGTGAACAATGCGAAAAAGATATACTAGGTAGTGAATTAGATTCGGATGCATTTGAATATTGAAACATAGAGAGTATGTCTCAATGTATATAAGAATCTCCTTACATCTCAAGTTTGGTTTCGAGGGAAACAAACTAGTACAAGCAACTGTACGTAAAATAGTCAAAAACAAACCTTATGAACGCAAGATGCGATGTTATACGGGATTACCAAAACCTTTGGATGTTCATCTAATAAAATCATTGAAAAAAAATATAGGACTATTGAGGACTGCAATAATGACTATCGTAAGAACATGAAAGCTAATATTTTTGAGAAATGGTTTGAAAACACATTGATCCCAAATTTGGATGCGAATAGTGTAATAGTTCTTAACAATGCTTCCTATCATTCGTGACAGCTCATCAAAGTACCGAACAAAAATTCGAGGAAAGATGAAATACAAAGTTTTTCAATGGATATCAATTCGTATTTTGAAGATTACTATACCAAAAACCAACTACTTCAAGTTTTACAGACAAAAACATTTGAAAATATGTATTCCCTTGAGTGTATTGCTGAAACGTATGGACACACCATACCGAGACTTCCACCCTATTTTTTGTTTTCAATCCCATCGAGTTGATTTGGGGAAATCATCAGGCGTAAAAATAATTTTCCAAAATTTGATAATAAGGTAATAGAGCTAATTAAAGAAGAAGAAGACTGGCAGAAAAAGATTAAAAACGTTATTTTAGTTAAAAAAGACTATATGCAGATTGGACCCTTCCATATTAATGGTGGAATTCAATTCATTACTGATTTAAATGACGACAGTGATAGTGAAACAGAGAATATGGAAGAGGAATTATCAGAAGCTTTCGAAGAAAGTTAGTGAAGTGTTTTTAAAGCGATCGATTGTTTATATATGTGAGTAAGTAGTATTCTGAAGTATTTTCGATTGTCACCCTGTTATTTGAATCCCTACTTTCCCACTAACCTATATAAATGAAAAGACAAATTAACTTGATTTTAATTTCGACCCTTTCTTTAGGTGCTTTCAATAGTCTTCATAATAATCATTCATAATGTTGAATCTGAAACAGGTCACGATGTCGTATTAGCTTTGTAGAGCGCGTCGTGTAGTATTCGGAGGAGATTTTAAGACAAATTTGCAGTTAGTAATAAATACAATAAAAATAATAATATGTGTGTATGTGTTTTCTAATGGAACATAATATATTATAGGATAGTTTTGAAATTCTGAGATGATTTTGACTCATTTTCATGAAACATTTACTATATCAAAAATCAACCGTTTACGAGATGTTATCATTCTAGGCCTTCAGCATTTGAGAAAGACTATAACTGAAGATTTGTAAAGAACTGTTTGGCTGCAACCTGAAGTGCTTACATTACTATCAACATGTATCAAACCTATATTATTTTTCATGGTTTATTGACAGCAATCTGTAAATTATTTCTGACGTTTCATTTAAAACTGCGGTGTGTCAGAGACATTATTTTTAACCGATAATTAGACATGCCTTTCGGAAAATTGGCAGGTTGTTACATTATGCCAGTTTCTCCGAGAATGAGTTCATCAACAAAATAATTGAAAATGAGAACTGTTTGGAATATTTGTAGATAGACAACTCCATACATACTGTGTACATACTGTGGACAGTTATCGGCAACCTTCTATCCATTCTGGGATTAGTTTCCCCCGATACAAAAAATGACTGGCCTAATAAGTTTGCCACAATGCTTGAAGTCCTTCACAGAGGAAAACTTTCTTTAGAGACAAATTAAATGTTGTAATCGACTTTCCACTCGATAGTATAGATGTAATTAATTTTGCAACAGACGATCCGGTCACTTCTCTGAGAGAAAGGTTTTTCTATGACTAAATATAGCACTTTTGTAGTTATTCAGATTCGTACACAATTACTTTTTTCTTTTTTTTTCAACTTATTTATAGGCAGTTATAAAAGGCTAACTAGATATTAATACAGCCTCGACGGTAAGCGTGAAAATACATTTAGGAAAGATGAATATACATTTTATTATTTGAAGAAGAAAGTAGGTAATCAAATCATGAAATCAGGAAACAACAAAAATTTATTGGCGCTCCGGGGCGACTTCATTGATTCCAGTGTCGCATTTGCCTGCAGCACCACAACATCTGAAGATCTTGATCTGCCAATGTCCTCTCTTTTATAAAACAAAATGTTGGGTGTCTCCAGAGGCTCCAATAAATACAAGACATCGTTAGAACACTTAGTGACACGTCAAACTTGAACCAGTCCGTTTCGTATTTGACCAATGCGTAATAATGACCAAATTCAACGCCAGAACCAACAGTGAACAATGACTGCATGAAGATTATAATAGTGATCTGCTAGATTGAAGTGTTCATCTATTTCAAACCTTTGTAAGAGTTTGGTGCTTTCGTCAGCGGTTGAGTCATGTTTGAAGATTATCAGTGTTATTATTAAATTGACTGGTGCCTCAGATATACTTGTTTTCTTATAATAGTCAGTTAGTTTGGCGCATGTTTGGCAATACAGTTGATCATCACACGTTAAAAATTCTATTTTCAGATGATTATCAATCATATTAGGAAACGGTAGTTGAAGTTCCAGAAAATCGCATACGTCACAAAGTAAACAAGTGAGGATTTTTCCAGCAAAATATTTAAAAACACAAGACGAGATAGACTGTACGGAATCATTGAATCTCCAGAGTGGCAGTATTGATTCTGCCTCTTTTTTGCTCACGAACAGTATTCAACAAGAACCCCAAGAATTCGGAGAAATCCTCTTGTTGTCCTAACGAGTAGGTATATCTAGTAGTCTTCAAAGACTTCAGGAAATTGGTTGGTGAATATCTATAATACAAATTGAACATTAAATGATATTTTTCATTTAGGAAAGTATAAAAAATCCATTAGTCGTATCAAAATAAGTACCTATGTATTTAACAATCAAAATCATGACTGACAAAAAAATATCTCTTGGGTATGATTTCAATATTTTTATTGCTTCTGTATTATTAACTTTCATGAGATAATTTCTAGATCTGAAATAATTATCATCTACTTAAAACGGTCTATCAAATAAGCGTCTAATTTTTTCACTCCATAGTGACTACAAAAAAACAGAGGACTATTTATTTTATAACCTATTCCTTCGAATAAACGAGGGCTGTGAATCCTTTTACGCCTCCACATTCACCAGTCGATTCAAACCCAATTTGTAATAAATGGGAAATGGATATCGGACGTCGCGCGAGTCGCATGTGTGAATCCGTAATTTAATAATAAACAGCCCTTATCAGCAGGCCACCATGCAGCTGCTCGCAAATTGCATGTTTCTTGGTACACTATTGAAATTATTCAGTAAGAAAACTGGGAAAGGGCGGTTTCAATAAATACTGGAGGGATTTTATTTTGCAAGCATATACAAAGTGTCTGTCTTTGACATCTTGCTTCTTATAAAACAATGTTTTCGATCTTTGATAAACAATAAATTTTAGCATTAACTCTCAGTGAAAAGTAGTACGAAATTGGAGATTGTGAATATCTATGATACAAATTGAACGTTAAATGATATTTTTCATTTAAAATGCATTTCGGTTAAAATTGTCAAATTACAAAAATTTCAAATCGCAATAATATATTGATTGAATATCTTCTAGCGAAAATGGGATCTCAATTGTGCATTATACAGGACGTTCCACCGAAAACTTCACCCCCCTGTAAGTCAGAAACAGACGTGTAATCGAAAATTTCAAAGAACGCGTCAATTATTATCTCTAGGGGGACTATAATTCTGATATGAAAATCATACCCGAAACTTCGCACCTTCTGCGGTCAGCAACTACCCCGCTTTTTTTTCAATGGCATGGGGGGTCGAGTGATACATCATTTGAAAGGTCTTTTGTCCGTCTATTACTTCTATAATGTTTTTCGAAATTGGTTTATTCGTTATTGAGAAATGAAATGTTGAACATTTTATTTAAGAAAAAACAGAAAATTCGCTGTCGCTCATTTTATTGAGGAAATCAACAAAAGTAATATTAATGGCAACACAATCAACGGATGAAGTGTTCAAAATGACCTCCATCTAGTTCTATACAATAATACAGTCTAATTTCGAAAGTGTCTTACATTATTGAAGATATCCGTAGTCAGAAATCGGCATTCCCGAACAATTCTCTATCGCAGGTCTTCTAGATTTGTAGAATGTATTTAATTAGTAGTAAACGTTTTGAAATGGATGACACTGTAAGTTTATTTCTGCACTGGTAGTTTTTATTGAATCTAGTTGTCGCAGAACAAAAAGTAGATAGTTGGTCACTATCACTTCTTCACGAATTATTATTCAGTCATATTTGTTCATTGTGTTCCAACATTGTTCATTCTACAGAAAAAAGAATAGAAATTGTTGCAACCCTTTATCGAAATAATGAATGGGCTAAAGCTGCTGCAAGAATTTATAATACGAATCATCCAGACCACAACGTGAGCCATCACCACGTTGAACAGTTAATGAATAAGTTTCGAACTTCAGGTTCTGTTCACAACAGAAAACATGAAGTATCCCGTCCTGTCAGAAATTACGGAGTTGAAGTTGCAGTTTTAGGATATGTATAAATAGATAATCGACAATCTATCAGACAAGTAGCTAGAGCGTCTGGTGTATCAGCTACTAGTGTTTTTCGGATTTTGAAAGCCTAAAAATTCCATCCTTTCAAAATAAGGCTAGTTCAGGAATTAAACATAATTGTCGTTACTGGAGCGATGTGAATCCTCATTTGTTAATGGAAACACATTCATAAATTCTATAAAAATTGAATTTCTGGACCGGCATTCTTGTTAATTATATTGTTGGACCATTCTTCACTGAAGGTAATCTCAATGGAGACACATACTTAAATCTTTTACAAGACTGCCCAGATCCTATGTTTACACAAATTTTGGAAAATGATTACAATTTAGTAGAAAATGAAATAACATTCCAGCAGGATGGTGCACCTCCACATTTTGATGGAGTGGAGTGGCCACTTAGATCACCTGATCTTAGACCGATGGACTTCTTTCTGTGGGGACACTTAAGTCGAAAGTGTACTCTACTCAGCCTACAAATCTAGAAGACCTGCGGCAGAGAATTGTTCGGGAATGCCGATTACTGACTCCGGACATCTTGAATAATGTACTGAACGCTTTCGAGAGTAGACATTATTATAATATGGAACTAGGTGGAGGTCATTTTGAACAATTTATTCTGTTTTTTCTAAAATAATATGTTCAACATTCAATTTCTCAATAACGAATGAATCAATTTCGAAAAAAAATTAATGAGGTAATAAAGGGACAAAATACCTTTCAAATGATATCACTCGACCCCCCATGCCATTGAAAAAAATAGGGGAGGGGTAGTTGCTGACCGCAGAAAAGTAAAGTTTCGGGTATGATTTCCATATCAGAGTAAGTCCCCTTATTAGAAATAAAAATTGACGCGTTCTTTGAAATATTCGATTACACGTCCGTTTTATATTATTCCTTACTTTTCAACTACTGAAATATAAATATTATTGAATATTCAAGTCTTATGCCTATTTGAAAATTAGAATTTTCTTACAGGGGGCAATTACAGAAAGTGATTAGATAAACGATTAATTCTGGTGAAACAGGTAATTTATAAATATGTTAATTAGATTGATGATTAATTCTGGCAAAACATGTAGATTAAAAAAAACAAAATACCTACAATAAGTATTTCTTCTAGGAAAACGTAATTCATAAATATGTTAGTTATTTACATTTTATGAGGCATTAACTGGTATTTATTGATAATGATGAGTGAATAACTTCGTGTTAGTCATTTACAAAATTTTGAATGTTGGAGTATGATTTCCAGAAACCAGTTTGTTTAATTTCTGTCCTTCATTTTCGTATTGTGAGCCATGTTGAAATCGTGATTGTTCTCTGATGATTGGAGATTCTCGTTTTGAAATTTCTTGAAGTCATTTCTATATAAATTTTTGGGGATGATCCACATATCAGTTTGTAGATCCCGAATTCATTATCTTTGTCCATATTTGACTTGTTTTTTTCAAGAATATGTCTACCCAAGTAGTTACTGAGTATGCTATGTTAATGTTCTCTTGTGTAGTAGTCTTCTTAAAATGAAAGGTAAACCTGGTACCTCTGACGTAGAATAAATATAAAAACAAGCACTTTTTCCAATAACCAGAACTTCAATATTCTTCTCGACGTGCGATTCGCCAACCAAGATGAAGAAAACTAATTATTAATACCAGGATACACTTTCCCTTTCCGATATACATGATTTAGTGTAGAACTTTGCGGGAAGTTCTCTCGTGAATATTTCCGCTAATTTTAACGAAGTGATTCATAAAAAGATAAACACTGTGCTGTTTGAAATAGGACCTTATTTACTGTTCAAAGTTCTTGTGCCGCCACACTTTGCAATTTTCAAGTTCTAGTTCTGCAATTCGCAAGTTCTGTCAGTATACTCCTGTAATGAGTTTTCCCTTTCGAAGATAATCGATTAAAATAACTCCATGACCATTTCAAAAAACAGTCGTCATCACTTTTCCAGTCGAAAAAACCGTTTTTGCTTTTTTGGAGCAATACCCTCTTTGCAGTCCACTGTTTGAACTATTTTTGTTCCAGGCGTATAATGGTATATCCAAATTTCATCTACAATAATTAATCGGCGCCAAAACTCGGATTCATTGCGCCTGGACTGCTCCAACAGAGCGTTGGAAATGTTCATTCGAACATGTTTTTGTTCTAAGTGAGCAAATGCGGTACCCAACGCGTGGTCAGCTTTCTCATGCCTAAATGTTTATTTAATATATGACAAACACGTTTTTTTGACATGTTCATAACCTCTCTGCTATCTCGATCACCTCAATTCGGATGTCGTCTAGCATCATTTGGTGAAATTTGGCGATATTTTTGTCAGTGGTTGCAGTTTTTGAACGTCTCGAACGTTCATCGTCTCCCAAGCTCTTACGGCCACGTTCAAATTCAGCTGCCCAAAATTCAACTGTGGTAAATGATGGTGCAGACTTGCAGAGTTACATAACAACTGCACGTGGACGATGGGCTAAGCGGCCTGGTGCATGCTCAGTGTTCACAGGAAAATAGTTGAGAAGGAATTTATTGACAAGGTGATGAACAAATCTGGACAGCAACCTAGACCCTTTCAGTTATTATTCAAAACGTAACTCAATACATCAATAAATCTATAATCTTTTTGCCATATAAAATTGACTTTGATTTTTCATAAAAATGATATAGCTTATGCCCCTCGCACGGTTTTCACGCATCTAACGACACGTCGTTTGCTAAAATCAGCCAAGCTGTTAGGGCCGTAGCGAGCCGCCCCGGTTCCGCATGGGTGCAATGCTGATACTAAATATAAATTCGCCCACCGGAAATTTAAGGACATGGAGAAACAGTGATGAAAAGATAATATTGTTTAATGGACGCATCTTTTTCTCCGCGGCTGGCGCGCTAATAATATTCAAAAATCCTTTCTCATTGAACATCTACAACAGGGGTCTCCAAACTACGGCCCGCGGGGGCCAAATCCGGCCCGCCAGTGTCATCAATCCGGCCCGCGACAGCCAATGATTTACTGTCATCAATCTGGTCCGCGACAGCCAATGATTACCTAATTGTTGTTACTATTGCTATGATAAGTTGAAGAAGAAAACACAGAATGATAATTACTCGGTTTTATTTACTTGCAAGGAAAAACTTAACGACAGAAATTATGACAAAGAAAACTTAACTAGTTTAAGCATAGTAATAACTAACAAATAATTGAAATGAATCACAGTAAAACAAAAACACTAATGAGATTTATGTAATTGTGATTTTCCACCGACAATACTTTGTAGTTGTGGATCAATTTTACTTGTACCAATTATCAAAAGAGATTTAAGATGATCATCGGTTAATTGAGATCTGTAAACATTCTTTGTGTACTTCATCTTGGAAAACGTTTTCTCACACAAGTAAGTAGTACCAAAAACAGAAAACAACCCACGAGCAAATTTATGCAAATTATTGTTCCAGTGGAAGACTCTTATAAAATTCCAACAAAGATGAATTTTGATATTTGTTCTTAAGCATATCACTGCACCGTAAATCAATAATTTCCATTTGGACTTCCGGAGCCAGGGTTTAAATGTCAGAATCAAAAGGATTTTGAAAAAGCTTAATTTCATTCGCAATGACATCAAAATCTGAAAAACGAGTATGAAAATTTATCTTCAAAGCACTGAAAGTTTCGATTGCAAAATTGACGGGAAATTCAGTCTCAGTAGTGTGGCTGAATATTTCACATGTTTCAAGATTTTTTACGTAAATGCGATTGAAATAGTATTATTTTCTGCCTGAAGGATTTGATATTGGTGTATAAATCAGGGAGAAGCTGATTTTCTCCTTGCAATCTCAAATTCAGTTCGTTCATATGATTTGTCAAATCGGCATAGAAGGCTAACTTCCACATCCATTCACTATTTTCTAAATCGGCAAAAGGGCGCTGCTTCTCATTTAAAAAAAAATCGATCTCTGCTCGAAGTTCAAAAAAGCTCTTAAGGACTTTTCCGCAACTAAGCCAGCGTACGGCAGTATGATATGGTAAATCATTTTCTTCAATCTGTTGAATAAACTCGCGGAATTGTCGGTGATTCAGCCCAGTGGATCTGATGAAGTTAACAACTGATATGACTGGTTTTAGAACTTCAGACATAGGTATCCAAACATTTTCTGCACAAGGACTGTTGATGAATGATACAATGTAAGACTAATGGTTTTGAACCAAAATCATTTTCTACAGCCTTTGACACAAGTGCAACCACTCCTTTATTTTTACCATACATATTTTTGCCTCCATCAGTTGTTATAGATTTCAAATTTCTCCATCGAAGGTTCTTTTTATTAATGGCATTTTCAACTCCCTTAAAAATATCTGCCCCAGTTGTCGTGCCGTGAATACTATCAATATCAAGAAGTTCTTCATACACTTCATAGCTTTTATCTACTCCGCGAATAAAAATCAACACCTGAGCAGTATCTGACACATCCGTTGACTCATCCAATGCTAGAGAAAACCACTTATGATGTCCATTTTTGTCAGATAGTTGAGATGATATATTTTCTGCGTTGCACCCTCCGAGCCACGGTGTTTGCTGACAAACTGACACTTTTAAATAAATTTACCTTTTCAGGGCATATTTCTTCGGCTACTGCAATCAAGCATTCTTTTATCATTTCTCCATCGGTGAATGGTTTGCCACGTTTTCCGATTTCAAGAGCCACACGAAAGTTGCAGACTCTTGTTCAGCATTAGCTTTGGTAAACAAAGATTGCTGCGATTTGAGTCCGCGTTTCAAAGCTTCAAAGTTTTCCTTCCGCAAACTTCCTGTGTACTTGGAGTAACTATGAAGATATTTCGATTCATAGTGTCGTTTAATGTTATAGTCTTTGAGAACAGCTATGGTTTCATTACAAATTAAACATAGCTCCTTATTACTGGACTCAATCACAAAATACTGAAAGTTCCATTTTTCTTGGAACGTTCTGCATTCACTGTCGATTTTTCGCTTCTTTTCCATACTAACAAATCACACATAAAAACAATAAGTCAAATCAAAATACGCATTTTCCCCGCAGCTGGCGCCTCGGTTGGAATATTTAAAAATCATTCACTATTGCTCATCTACAACATAAAACGAACCTACAAACAAAATTTCAGTCTCCGAAAATATAGCGGTACAGAGAAACCGTGATGAAAAGGTAATTTTCATATGTGAACGTGCCCCTTTTATCCCCAGTGGACTCGTCAGTCCTCAGTTGGAATATTTAAAAATTATTTCTTATTCTGTCTGTTTAAAATGTTTTTCCGTTAATCAGCTGTCGCCCCCATACGAACGACAACTCTCAGAAGTCGAGAAACTTGTGCGAGCTAAGGACTAACGAGGTCTTACCTTTTAACGTGTGATTCCTAACACTTTAAAGGTGCACATCTACAACAAAAAACGAACCTACATACAAAATTTCAGCCTCCGAAAATACAATGGTACGGAGAAACAGTAATGAAAAAGTAATTTTCATATGTAAACGAGCTCCTTCTACCCTCACGGGGGGCCTCAGTTAGAATATTTAAAAATAATTTCTTAGTGCACATCTAAGACCTAAGAAGCACCTACATACCAAATTTCAGGACTTACCGGTACAAAAAACAGAGATGAATGAGTGTTAAGTGAGTGACTTTCACATTTATAAGTACTACATGGATCAATAAGTCCCGAGACTAACCCAGAGATGGCGCTCTTAGTATACCAGTAACCACGTCTTTCTAGAGTACTAACCTTTGCTTGAAACGTGTCGAAATTTTAAGTCGATCGGACCAGAAACAGCTGAGTTATCGAGGTTAGAGTAAAGTCGTTTTGTAGTTTGTTTAAAAAATGGAAAAAACCGAGTTTCGTGTTCTGATAAAACATTGTTTTTTAATGGGTAAAAACACCGTGCAAGCGAAAGAATGGATTGAAAAATGTTACCCGGACTCTTGTCCATCAAAAGCAACGATTTGTCGGTGGTTTGCCGAGTTTAAACGTGGTCGTACCGACACAAATGACGCAGAACGCTCGGGTAGACCTGTGGAAGCTGTTACACCGGAAAATGTGAGTGAAGTGACAAAAATTGTAATGAAAGATCGTAAAGTGAAGCTCCGTGAGATTGCTGAGATGACACAGATATCATATGGAAGTGTATTTACTATCCTTCATGAAAAATTGAGCATGAAAAAGGTTTTTTCTAAGTGGGTACCGCGATTGCTTTCGATGGAACAAAAACAGCAACGAGTCGATGATTCAGAAAGCTGTTTATCGCTATTTACTCGCAACAAAAAAGATTTCTTGCGTCGTTACGTGACCATGGACGAAACATGGATACATCACTACACTCCAGAGTCAAAGCGGCAGTCATCTGACTGGCGCACAGCTGGCGAAAGCCGTCCGAAACGTCCGAAAACGCAGCAGTCAGCTGGCAAAGTGATGGCGTCAGTTTTTTGGGATGCGCATGGCGTGATTTTCATTGACTACCTCGAAAAAGGTAAATCGATCAACAGTGATTATTATATTGACTTACTGGTACGTTTGAAGGAGGAAATCGCAAAAAAACGACCGCACATGCAGAGAAAAAAAATCCTTTTTCACCAAGACAATGCACCTTGCCACAGGTCGATGAAAACAATGGCAAAATTAAACGAATTGGGCTTTGATCTGCTTCCCCACCCCCCATACTCACCAGATTTAGCCCCCAGTGACTACTGGCTCTTTGCTGATCTTAAAA
Source organism: Leptinotarsa decemlineata (assembly GCF_025532065.1). NCBI lineage: Eukaryota > Metazoa > Arthropoda > Insecta > Coleoptera > Chrysomelidae > Leptinotarsa > Leptinotarsa decemlineata. The sequence goes on along the minus strand of NW_027412529.1, from coordinate 28,799,085 downwards.
AAATGCTCCAGGGAAAAAGATTTGGCTCAAATGAGGAGGTCATCGCTGAAACTGAAACTTATTTTGAAGCGAAAGATACATTTTTTTATAAACATGGTATTGAAAAATTGGAAAAGCGTTGGAACCATTGTATCACCCTAAAAGGAGATTATGTTGATGAATAAAAAAAAATTTTGTAAAAAAAATTTTGTTTTCATTGTTAGTCTCGGGATTTATTGATCCATGTTATAGATACAAACATGCATAGGTATATTCAATAATACTTACATGCAAACATACAGTGCATTTCTTTAATGTCCCCCTCCTCTTTTATTTTTTGAACAGGTTAACTCAAAAAATTGAATTTTGGGATAATGAAATTAATGCATGAATACTTTATTTTTGAAGTGAACTTGACAGATAAAACTTATGAAATGGCGACTGGGCGCCATCTGAAAAAAAAGTTAAATGGAAAGGGGGGTCTTGTGGCACATTTTTTTGAAGCTCCTGAAGAATACTTCACAGCCCTAGAATATAAAGTCAATATCTTCAACTACTACAAAATGGCGGAACTTTCAATAATTGCCTGAATACATAGACATTTAACCATAATATGAGGTAAGTAGTTGTTTACAGCTGATTCTCGGCATCCCCCCACCACTATGACGTATTAATTGCTTTTTTTATTGGTTGTTGTTTGGTGAAGTCAAGGTGATGTGACCTTGAAGGGTGTGGTGTATGGATCGTTCAGAATTTTTTTCCCGGTTCTAATCCTCCCCCCACCAATATGATGTGTTATTTGCTTTTTTTGTTGTGCAGTGAAGTCAAGGCGTTGTGACCTTGAAGTGTCTGGTGCATGGATCATTCAGATTTTTTTTTCATATGAGATTTTGTGTGTTTATGTGTGTGTGTGTGTAGGAGAATGCACGGTACAGGGTTTCATCATGTGCTTGTTTGTCTATGTACAAACATACGTCTGCATACTTCGAAGATCCTCCAAGTAATAAATGCTCCATCGGTGTTAGGGCACCAAGTTAGTAGTGGAGTGACGTCACAGCAATAACCGTTCAACGGCTAGAGAGCGACATGTTCACTCCACGACGTGTGGCAGAGTAATGCGTATTCATCGGTCTGCCCTCACCTCTCCCGAAGCGATGAAGGTTGTGATGTAACGCATTGCTCTAGCCCCGCTATCGATGGTGACACCACGGCAGCCGAGGACCGTCTGCCTAACGTCTACCCTCTCCGAGACCGCAACGACCACTGCTTGCTCGTATATCGACATCTGTTATCGCATTCAGTTGGGAGGTAATCTTGGCGCATGTAGTTGAGAAGTGGGGTTGGCTATGACGTCTTGACGGGTCCTATCAGAGTGTATTTAAGAAACGTACGAGTGTTGGCTATGTCAGTTTACATCAAGTGAGTTAGTGAGAACTATTATATAAAATGTATTCCTGTGATTGTGGTAAATCTTTCACTCGTAGTGATAATCTTCGTCGGCATCAGCTCCAGAGTTGCCAAGGAGGGCCTGCAGTGAAACGGGTGAGAGTGGATAATGCAACACCTATGTATACGTGCAATTGTTGTAATGTGACAATTCCTATGACCCAAGTGAATTCTCACCGAAGAACCATGAGTCATAAAAATAATGCATGTGTTCAATTGTCTGACGGTGTTCAAATTATAACGAATGCATTCAATTGCCGCATTGCTACATACAGGGTGGAGAGTTCGATTGTAACCAGTGACTACATGTCATTTTTCAATGAGATTAGGCAGAAGGTCATTGAATTACTGGAATCAGCCATCAGGATCCATAAAAGCATCAAGGTGAATATGGAAGTTTTTGGGAATTATATTCTTCAGACTGATGATTCGAGGGTCATTTAATTCCCAAAATAAAATAGTGGACCAATCTTCAGATTTGAATGCTGTTTTTGATGGATTCCGTGATGTAATTCCAGGATCGTGACTCAGGTATTTATTTTTTAAAAATTTCAATAAGATTGAATAGTATTTTTTTTTTATAATTCAGGTTGGACTTGTGAAAAAATATTGTTTCTCGAGGTCAACATTAATAAATACAGTCCACTGGAAGGACGTTCATATGTGAAGCTGCCTCAATGTATTCAATGGAAGAAAGCTGTTGTGAATGTTCGTAATGAAGATCAATATTGTTTTGCTTGGGCTATAACATCAGCATTATATCCTGCAGATAGTCGAGTGTCCGAACTTACGTCATATCCACATTTTTCCACTGTTTTAGATGTCACAGGTATGGATTTTCCGGTTAAAGTTAATAATAAGAGTATCGAAATATTCGAAGATAGGAATGATATTTCAATTAATGTTTACGGTTTAGAGAGTACATTTGAGAAGGGTAAAATGAAGTATGAAGTGATTGGTCCATTGCGATACTCACAGAGAAGACTCCGGAGACATGTCAATTTGTTGTTTATAAGTGATGACTCCGGTAATGGTCACTATTGTTGGATCAAAGATCTTTCAAGATTAGTTTCTAATCAACTATCAGCTCATAGACAGAAAAAATATTTTTGTGACGGATGTTTGATATATTTTTCTGATGAGAGATTGCTTTTACGTCATAATATGTATGATTGTAATCACATTAGTACCACAACACCAACTACTAATTTAAAGATCAATAAATATGGTAGAATGGTTGAGAGGCAAATGAGGGTGCCATTTGTAGTGTATGCTGATTTTGAATCAGTGCTTAAACCGATTCATGTGAATGAGCCAAATCCTGGAAGTTCATACACGATTAAAACATTCAAACATGCCCCATATTCATTTGCTTATTTGATAAAGTGTTCATATAATGATGATTTGTCAAAATTTGTTACATATAGGGGTGTAGATGCAGCTCAGAAATTTGTGAGTAGCATTGAAGATGATTTGAAAGAGATACATGAAAATCATCTCAGAAACCCTAAACCAATGGATACACAAACTGTCGAAGAAGAAGAACAGTTTGTTGCAGCCAGAACTTGTGGTATATGTAATAAAGCATTTACTGATGGTGAAGTCAAAGTAAGAGATCATTGTCATGTCACAGGAAAGAAAAGATCACATGCCGCTCACTCGAAATGTAATTTAAATTTCAAAATACCAAACTTCATACCTATCATTTTTCATAATTTAAGTGGTTATGATTATCATTTATTCATAAAAGAATTGTATAGGAATAAAGAGAAAGTTGATGTTATCCCGCAAACTAAAGAGAAATATATATCTTTCACGAAGCATCTCTTTACACACAGCTATACCGATAAAGATGGTGTGGTTAGGAAGAATTATCTCAAAATGAGATTTATCGATAGTTATAAATTTATGACTAATTCGTTGGAGAAGTTGGGTGCAAACTTGACCTCCGATCAATGTTTGGAGATGCACAAACATTTCTCACAAATTGAGAAATTCAATTTGATGAGACAGAAAGGTGTATTTCCATATAGTTTTGTTGATGACATTGACAAATTGAATTATCCATTACTTCCGACAAAAAATCAGTTTTATGACACACTCAATTGTGAACATATATCGGAAACTGATTATGATAGGGCTAGAAATGTTTGGAATTTATTCGAGTGTCAGAATTTGGGGGAATACTCTGATTTGTATTTGAAGTCGGATGTATTGCTACTATGTGATATTTTTGAAAACTTCCGCACCACAAGTTTAGAGATATATAACTTAGATCCGGCACAATATTACACTGCACCTGGATTATCATGGGATGCCATGTTGAAGTTCACTAATGTTGAATTGGAATTACTAACTGACATTGATATGATTCACTTTTTTCAAAAAGGTATATGAGGTGGAATTAGTCAATGTAGCGAGAGGAAACATATAGCAAATAATAGATTTTTACCGAATTATAATCCCAATGAACCTTCCACATTCATTACATATTTAGATGCAACAAATCTATACGGTCACAGTATGTCACAACCTCTACCAACAAGTGAATTTACATGGTTGACACCAAATGAAATTCTTAATCTTGATGTGATGGATGTGAGTACTGATAGTCCGTATGGGTATGTATTTGAAGTGGACATTCATTATCCACAAGAGTTGCATGATAAACATTCTGACCTTCCATTTTTAGTCGAAAAAATAATACCACCTCGTACACAATCGAAAATTCCCAAATTAATTCCAAATTTGAATGATAAAAGAAAATATATTGTTCATTATAGGAATCTACAGCAAGCTGTCAAAAATGGATTGATTGTAATGAATACACATAGAGTATTGAAATTCAAACAATCATGCTGGATGAAACCCTATATAGATCTTAATACTGAAATGCGTAATAGGTCTAACAACAAATCTGTTAAAGATTTCTATAAACTAATGAATAATGCGGTGTATGGAAAGACAATGGAGAATGTAGATAATCGAATTGATGTTAGACTCGTTACACATTGGGAAAATATAAAGAAAAATATAGGTGCCAGCACTCTCATAGTCAAACCAAATTTCAAAAATTGTTCAATTTTCACTGATAATTTCGTTGCCATTCAATTGGGTAGAGTGAAGGTTCATTACGATAAACCATTATATTTGGGATTTTCCATATTAGAATTATCTAAAACAGTCATGTATGACTTTTTCTATGGATGCATCAAACAACACTTTGATGAAAATGTCTCTTTACTTTACACAGATACCGACTCGCTCATTCTTAAAGTAAACACAGAAAATTTTTATGAATTCATAAAAACTAACATAAGTAGATTTGATACATCCAATTACAGTATAGTTAACCAATTCAATATTCCAGTAACAAGTTCAGTCTTGGGTAACTTCAAAGATGAATTTCCAAATGATCCAATCATGAGTTTTTATGGTACAGGTGCTAAAGCATATTATGTGAAATCTGTTGATGGTGAATTTAAGAAAGCCAAAGGGGTTAAACGATCTGTAATAAAGAATGAATTGACATGCGAAGATTATCAAAAAATCGTCGAACAAGGTGGTATGATATTCAGAAAGATGAATTCATTTAGAAGCGTGTTACATGATATGTATACTGAATTAAAAAATAAAGTTGCATTATCATATCACGACGATAAACGATTTATCATTCCGAATACTACCCACACTCTTCCTTGGGGTCATAATGATATTAAATTTTATGAAAACGATCCAAATGAGAACATTCGTTGGATAAGTAATATTATTCAACAATCACAATCTCAGGAGACTCCATTGGATCAATTGATTAATTTATTATCTGCCGAGATCAATGATTGAAATATCATTCAATATCTTCAAAACCGGAAAATTCAATATTGATATTTATGTAGCCATTTATAATTAATAATATATGATAGAAGTAATGTGATATTAATGTATTATGTATGTATGTATATGTATTACTGTAATGAATATAAAATGATTAAAATTTTATTTGTATTATTTCTATTTCCCTAATCAATTACTGCAATATATAGTATAATGTAAATGACAGAAATATCAGTTTGAAGAGAATCATCGTAGAGTGCACAATGTCTAAAACAATCGATAAGTTTGGTAGAAAAAGAAAATGGGGTGGTAATGTCATTCGAGGTCCTCCTGGGAATGGTTTTAAATTAACAAAAGATGGTCATTATGACATGCAAAGGAAAATATTGAAAAATACAAGTGAACCAATTGACAAGAGTGATTGTGTAACTGTATCATATCTTGAGGGGGAAATTAATGGAGCAAAGGAAGTTATTCTTCTAGCCCTACAAGCTGCAATACAATCCACAATAGGCAATATTGCTCGGGACGCCCGGCAAGCATTTGACGATAAAGTTGCAGAGGCTCGGATAACTTTCACTCGTAAATTTGACAAACTTACAAGTGATGTAGACATAAAAATGTCTGACATAACAGCGTCTACAAATAAAAAATTTGATGCTATGTCAAACATAGCATCGTTTCGCAGAACGAGTGGAACAAGGTATTCAGGACGACATAGATGCTGTTGACGATAATAATGCGGATGATGTGATTAGTATATCATCTGATTCAGATGATTATGACGACGACGACATCATGAGTATATCATCTGATTCAGATGACTATGAGGATGATATCATTAGTATATCATCTGATTCAGATGACGATACCATAATTATTGTTTCTGATGATGAGGAGCGTTAGTCCATATCATTGCATGGATTAATAAAAAAATAACAGCCCTTTTCAGGGCTACAATTAAAGACTGAAACAATAAAAAAAAATAGCTCTTTTCAGAGCTACCATTATACTTTCAAACAGAAACAGATTCATACCATTGTTAACATTATGTTAACATTATAATCTCAAACGAAATATATGTATGTGAAAGTATTCATCATTATATGCATACAATGATTGACAAAATGCCAACTTCAACTTTCATTTAAAGTAGTACTCATCATATGCATAGATATTCAATGACTATCAAATTTCGACTTTTCAGTCAAAGTAGTAATTTATTTGTCATATAATGTATAGATATTCAAAGACTAACAAATAGTAATTTATTTGTCATATAATGTATAGATATTCAAAGACTAACAAATTTCCAACTTAGACTTTTATTAGTCAAAGTATTCATTTGTCACATAATCTATGAATACTAATACAACTAACTACTCTTTGTGTGAATAATGTAGCCCTGAAAAGGGCTGTTGTTTTTTTTTTGACCAGTAGGTCCACGGTTATTGTGCCACAGGTTGGACATTATTACATATAATACATGTAGATACTCGGGTGAAGTTTGTTAGTGGCCTCTCGCAAGCTTCACACCAATTCTGTCCCATTTCCATAATTGAGACAGTGTTGTGGGTGTTGACATGGGCATATCACCCCCCCATTATTGTTTCTATGCGAATAAAACCGAAAGCAGCACCAACATAGTTTTTTGTTCTCTCCATCTATTGTGCTGATCAATACGTATGCATCCATTGCACAATACAAATCCAAGGGATCTTCCAGTGTCTCACTGACATTGAGTGTTCGCATGCCGATCCTCATAGCACCATCACCTTCAGTTGTGTCAGCTTCTATCCCTTCATCATCTCCTTCTTCATCCATGACCCTCTCAAACTCCATCACGTCATCATCTTCGTCGCTTTGGTTGGCCTCGTTTTCAACTTCGTCTATCTCATCTTCATCGACTCCAACATCTTCTGCTTCAACTATTACTTCCTCTAGCGGAACATTGACATCCTCATCATCTGATTCGTCTATCCAATTGTTTTCATCAACAGCAGATATTCTATTTAATGCAGCATTTATTTTTGCAGAATTCATCTTGTTGTTGTTTGCTCACAGTTATAGAGAGTGAATGAATGAACTCTAGGTTTGCAAGTCAACTTATATAGGAGGTGATGCGACTCCCACTTGACTCGTTTAGAGTGGAATAGTAGGAGAAGTTATCCCACTATACTTCCACATGATGTTGATTTGTATAAATAGAGATCGTAGGTATAGGAGAGAGCATTCAGAGTTTCTGTAAGTCATCTCTTAATATTTCTAATCGAATTAGTAAAATGCCGTTTCCAAAAGAATGGAATGAAAAACCAAAAGTGTGTGTCTACCCAATGATGATTGCAGGGGCTATTGTGTGCTACTTTTGTCAAATAAGTAGACCTAAGGATTCAATCAATCCATGTACTGGTATGTGTAGTGATTGCGTGTTGCGGATTCAACTATCGCCTCCTTCTCATCCACCGAAGCGAACAAAATCGGATTATCGTCAACAACAGTTACAGTGTCTGAAGTGTTCCGAACCTATAATATTTAACAATATAGGTATCTGTAGAAATATTTGTGGTACCTGTGCTGCCGTTCCAACTCCACTGCAACGTTGTTTGCGTTGTGATACATATTCCATGAATTGTTGGAATCATGTATGCAATGCATGTAGAAGTACTTGGGATCTGTGTGAGAAGGTTGGTCAACTCTACCCCAATAGGAGAATCCATTTTTTTCAATGTTGGTGTTTGACGCACGAGCAACAACTATTGAGGAATAGAGTCAAAGAACGTTCCACATCCACAGAGACATATTAACATTTTCCATTTTTTATTATCGTTATTGTCCTCTATTATTAATAAATATATATATATATTTTGAATTTATTTGTATTATTTTCTAACATTTAAAAATACATGCATGCAACACAAAGTTTTCCTCTTAAATGACAAAGATTGTTACATGCGTGAATAGTTTAGTGAGAGAGCGCATGTGCCAGTTGATGAAAGAGCGCATGCGCTAGTTTATTTTCTTCTATAAATGGTGAGGTCTCAGTAACATCATCACCTTTCCTATCCACATTCTATTGCTATCACATATCATTCCTCAGACCTTAATAATCATGAGCTCTATGCCGCTATTGATTGCTGAAGATGGTTCACCACTTGTTGATATCGATCAGACTGATTTTGAAAATATTCCAGTATTACATTTATCGAGTCAAGATTCGATAAATGATTTTGATATTAACGACTTCGTTAACTTTGCAGATGTGCCAGAACCAAATGAGCAAATTATTATTGAAAATCCGATCGTTTCGCAATTATCATCACTCAAACACTCTTCATCTACCCTTCCTCTTGGTGTTGATAAGAAATCTAGAACAATCAAGAGGAAGGTTACTAAGGCATCTTCATCGATTGTCACTGACTTTAAGAAAAGAAAGAATCCAAAAGTGTTGTGCGACAGAAAAAACCCGCAATGAAAAGTGACAGATCGAAGAGGAAGCCAAAAGGTACTCCTAAAGAAATGAAGAGTGATTTGAAAGCTGAACCGCTATCTTCTTTCAGTCCCCTCCATCGGTTTGGGGAAATGAAAAGGAAAGCAAAATGCCGTCTTGTAAAGGCACAGATGACTATTGCTGAACTTGAAAAGAGTGAGCGAGCTATTAATGCTAATAATGAAACTCTTGAAGCATTAGATGCCAAGATTGCATTAGCGAAGGTTGAATTGGCTAGAATGTCTAAAGATGCTGATGAACTCCGTTCAAAAATTGGTAAAGATAAGCAATTCCATCAACGTTCGAGAATGCAAGCTCAGGCTGAGCTTGAGGAGTCGACTAAGCTTTATGAGACAGCATTATCAGTGAGAGATAATTGGCAAAAAGAGTTGGATACTGCATTTCAAAGTGACGGCGATTAGTTTTGGGAATGATAATGTGTTTTCAATATCGTGAGTTGAAAAATATAAGCGGGAATGGAGTATACAATTAATTTGGTTTGGTATACACAGAACATTGCGAATGGCTGGGGCAATGTTTACCGCTGCAATATTTTTCAGTTCACATACTTATAATTGAAATGAAAACAATAATGAACTTTAATATTACTTTATTCATAAAAGTCACTATTATATACATTTAAACCATATTTGATTCATCAATCCAAGAATTTTGTTCGCTAGGAAGGCCTAACCACTTTACATATACTTTATTTTTTCTTCTCTTCAACACCTTCTCAATCAGATATACGTCAGGATTCTCGGTTCGTAATAACTCTTCTTCGTAAAAACATCCTCTAATCGGCTGTTCATTCATATCTTCAAGATTATAAGTCGTTGGGATGGTTTTATTTATTTTAACAATCTTGAATAGCTCCGTGGTAAAATTCGCAGTGTAAGACTTTTCAAAAATATTTTTGTATTTACTTATACGTACAATATCATTTAATTGGAATTTGGGTTTACTTTGTCTTCCTCCAATTCCATTGATACCCTTGAATTTTAATTTTGTTGTTGAATCAACATTGATGGGTGCCATACCTATTGTACGATGAACTTTATTATTATATCTACTAGTTATAATTGGAAGAATATCAAGCCATTTGTGGTGACCTCTCATCGAAAATTCCTTGTAGAGCCATGCCTTTATTGTACGAATCACTCTTTCTGCTATAGCTGCCTTCTTTGTGCTAAATGTTGAATAATGATTGATATTATATTCTCGCATGAGAGATGAGAAGCTTTTATTGAAAAATTCTTTCCCTTGATCGCTTTGTATGTGTTTGGGGGAGTATTTGGCTTCTTTCAGTACATGTTTCATTGCATTAGTTACTGTACTACCTGTTTTATCTTTAACTGCTACAGTCCACAGATATTTGGAGTAACAATCTATCACTACAAGTATATATCGGTATCCTTCATTACTTTTTGCATAAGGTTGCAGTTCAGCTAAATCTATTTGCCATAGATCTGCAAAACCTTTGATGGTGGTTATTCTTCTACGAAAATTACGTCTTGCAGGTTTATGTAATTCATTAACAACTTGTCGTTTGACATCACTTATTTCATTAGTCATTCTATTTCAATATGATTAAAGAGAAAAGGTGATAATGTTACTGCATTGAATGATGATGTGACAGTGATCATTACATGTGAATATGTTAATATATTATACCTTCTTCACGTAATTCTTCAATTATTGAAATTATTTCATTATCATGTCCGGTATGTCCAGCTGACTTTGAAGCTACCAATAGTCGTAGCGAGCAACAAACTCTTTCGGTGAATTCCAGTACACATAATTCACAGGTTTTAGAATTATATATTTTCTCCATTTTCACTCGTTTGAGTGCTCCACCAATTTTACTTCTACTTCTTATTGGATATTGTCGTGAGTCTAATAGAGGTTTGATAACTTCACGAAATTTTTTAGAATTTGTATTTTTAAAACCATACTTCAGATGATATTGTTTATATGGAGCATTCGTTATTTTCAATATTTTGGAATATACTTGACTAGTTTTCTTCATTATCAACATCTTGTGGATTCTTCAAAAAAATCATATCATACAATTCTGGACTACCTGCGCATTCATATTTTTTCACTTTATTAGCATCCCAAAATGAAATGTTTCCATCTTTGAAATGTACCACTAGACTTCCCATTTTCAGCTTTTGTGTAATTGGATCCATACGTACGCCAAATGTTCCATCATATGCTGGATTTCTAGATTTTATATTATTCAAATGTTTCATCAAAACATCTTCACCACTTTCATTCATAACAGGTGAGATGTCAGGATCCGAGGAATCGATGTGGGACGATGATGGTGTTTCGAATAGAGTTGTTCTCATATCGTCTTGAAGTGTGCTCGTGTCACTATTCACAGATGATACACTACCAAAAGATTGTTTTCTTCCTATTGGAGTACTCATGGATAATTTGAAGTAGATTGAACAGTTCCATGATTTGGTGATAACACTGGTGATTTAGAAATAGCGTTTGATGATAAAACATTCAATGGTTTCATTATGGGCTCATACAATCTTTCAAGTGTCGTACGATTTTCAATATTATCATTCTTGATAGAGTTGAATTTCTGCCTGACAGCTTCTATTGTCTCTACTAGTTGATGTTTCAAATTCATTTCATTGTTTTTATTTTCAGGATCTTTTTTTGTATTCATAATGCCCTTTTTTTTTGAATTAAAGCTTAATTCGTTGGTGAAGTGACCTCTACAATATTCAGTGATCGAATAAGTTCCAAAAACAAGATCATGGGTATATAAAACTATCGAATCCTTTGCGATATCTACCTTCATCTATTTTTCTATCCTTATCAATGACTAGAAATCCATATTGGTCCTCCCAGCATTTAACACACATCAATTGGAATTGTTTGAATGTTACATCGGGTGAAACATGATCTGAATAAATGTGATGTAAATTCGTCTCATCTTGTTTGAACATTATAATGAAATTGGTATTGTCACGCACTAACTGTTTGGGTACCCGTGAATATGTCTGTGCTAGATAAAAACAATCAACATCCTTATGACGACCCATACAGAAATATGATCTAATAATATCTTGCTTTTCACATATCACATCATCGAAAATGAAAACAGAATTAGGCTTAGCGTCGGAGGGTTCCACTATTTCTGCATTATTGCTGAATGTATAAAAACCTAATCCTTTTATAGGTTCCAAAACACTTCGCAAGTACTGATATTTAGGTTGATTGAGTGATTTCGAATAGAGATACACATTTCTAAATCTCAGTCCTTGTGGATGTGTTAATAGTGATATCATTGCATTCGTCTTTCCACAATTTGAAGGTCCTATAATGAGTCCTCGAACTGATGATGGAAGTAGTGGACCATGTCTGAATACCCTTTGTCCATTCAATCCACACCCAAATTTCTCATCTAGATTATCTACAGCAAACTTTTCTTTCTGTTTTACAATGCGCATCGTGCCGTGGTTGGAGACTATATAAATGTTATTAGCTTATTCATTTCAATGTGTACCATCAAACGATACGGACGTATTGAAAGTGATCGTAAAATTAAAAGAGGTTGTGGTTTTGTTAATGATTTAATAAACAAACTTCCTTTCGAATTACATCTACCCGGAGGTTATCAATACTGTGGACCGGGTACAAAATTGAAACAACGTTTAGCTCGTAACGACCCTGGAATCAATAAATTAGATATTGAATGCAAAAAACACGATATTCAATATTCTAAGCATCCATCCGATCTTGCAGCAAGACATTTAGCCGACAAAGAACTTGAATACAGCGCTTGGGATAGGGTTAAATCGAAGGACGCGAGTATTGGGAAAGAGCAGCTGCATTACTTGTCACCAACATTATGAAAGCGAAAAGACATATGGGCATGGGTTGTAGTACCAATAAGAAAAAATGTAAGAGGAAACAAACGAAGAAAAATAAAATTAAAAAAGTTGCATTTGGTGCTGGGATAGTCCATAAAAGTGCGAAATGTATTGAAGAAAGCTGGTGGGAATCAATTTGTAACGAATAATAGCAAAAAAAGCTATCACTGTGGCATTGCAGGCGGCACGTAAATACCTTAAAGCTGCCGGTGGAAAGAAGAAAATCCTGTTCCCAAGATCGGTGGACTTTTACCATTGATACCAATTTTTGCTGGACTATCCGCACTAGGAAGTTTGGCGGGAGCCGCTGCTGGTATTACCAAGGCCGTGAATTCGGCAAAAAGCCAGCAGAGCGGCTTTAATGGAAGCCAATCGTCACAATAAAACCATGGAGGCTGTAGCATTAGGCAAACGCGGAAGTGGAATATATCTCAAACCATACCGTAAAGGTTTAGGACTATATTTAAAACCATACAAAGCCACAAACAAAACAAAAAACTAATTGAACCCCTACCTCAGAGGCCTCTTACTGATCTCGATCTCAGTTATTATGCACAAAAAATTAAAATTCCACATTTTCGTGGTGTTTTTATGCGTGATAGATTACCATCTTCAGGTCCAAAACAAAACGAGACAGCTATTGTTAATTTAGATGGAATAAGTGGACCAGGAACACATTGGGTGGCATATAAAAAATGTGGGAAAGAAGTCACATATTTCGATAGTTTTGGAGATCTACCCCCACCATTGGAATTGACTCGATTCTTTCGAAAATGTTCGAATGTAAAAATCAAATATAACTATGATCGACAACAGAAATTTAATACAGTTCTCTGTGGTCACTTGTGCTTGCAGTTTCTCTCTAAATAATTTTCCAAATAAAAATGGATTCAACACCAAAACTGGATCGGGAGGCTATCAAGGGAATGGGGTTTTCACTTAGAATGTTTTCAAAATATGGTACCTTGAAAAAAATGGATAAAGTGATGCTTGCAAATATGCCTAAGGAAGTGATACTTGCATGTGTTGCACATGAGATTGCATATGTTTGGGAAAAGTTGCCTAAGCATCTGCAAGATGACATCGATATAATGAAACATAGATATTGTTATGAGCACCACCACCCCGATCAAAATTCAGAATCGGATGTTAATGACGGTCCTATACCTAGAAATCTATGTGTTGTATTTGTAATATAGAGGATGTGAATATTGGTATCAATAAAAATGTGAACTTATTACAATACAACACCTTCCAAAAAGTGTAAATTGTCTCAAATGTGCTGTTGCTGTGTACAAAAATAAAATGAAATGTGTTTCAAAATATTCATCAGTCAGTCACGAAAGTTCGAGCTACAAGCTGTCGGGACAAGTGTCTTGATCGCGGATTTTTTTCCACCAATTGAATTGGATAGAACAGTCGTTATGGATTAGGACTTTTGGGATTCTATGGGTGCAATACAATCAATAATATAACTGAAGCTAATAAACTTAGTTAGTTTTAGAATCAGTAATGACAACTCATCGATACCGCAAAAGTTGACAATTGAAAATTCCATGTGTGTGCTTATGAAATAGAAGAGATCAATGCCGTCATACAGAAACATATCAAGTTCAGATTGTTTCATGATAAAAAACCAAATGATGTCGTTGCAGATGATATTTTCTATCTACACGCCAATAATAATACATTCAAATGTGAAATGCGATCCAAATATGAAATTGATCTGACACATACCAAATTCAATAGCAGAAATGATGGGGTTCGCTCATGAAATATTTCCACCAAATCAGATACATGAATCATCATAACCAATAAACATTACAACTGTGAGACTTATCCGCTTAGAATTGCAATATAATATCTGGTTCATTATAAATGGTGAAGAATCCCACATTCTTTTCTCATTCGATATTGATGTTGAACCTGCTACAATCTCACTAAAGAACCACACAGTATAATATATTGCCTGTCAGTCCAGAAGGTCGTCAATTGATTCACACATTACAGTGCGTATATTTGGATGAAAAAAATAACCTTATCGATTTTGGAAGTGAAGAAGAGATTTTCATTATTTTGGAATTGAAGAAAATCGAATAACTGTTGTTATGGGTTTCATATATAATAGACAAAAACGCATTGAACAATCCCAAACGAGTTGCACTATCAAAAAGAAAGGTGGTGCATAAAAAGAAGCTCATTCCACAAGTGTATGCTAAACAGTTAGCACATAACGCTCTGTCTGTGAGTGATCTTAATTTTTGGAAATCGATTGGATTGAAAGTGAGAAAATAACAAGGTGCTCGAAACAAACAATGAAAAGTTAATATATTCAATGAACCAGTGCTCGATCATACTCTCATAAGTTTACATGAGCACACATATAAGCCCTATGGATCACCGCTATTCAGGAATTCGGATGAAATCAGAATTGCAATCCATAATCAAGATGTTATACTAGATATTGCCGAGAGCTTCATTTACATAGAAGGTAAATCACCCCCAAAGATGTAGCGAAAACATGCTATCTCTCGAATAAGCAATTGCATTTCTCTTTGAAGAAATTCGTTATGAAATGGGTGGTGAACAGTGGCTGTTGTTAGAAAACCTGGGATAACATCTACAATGAAAACCATGATTTCATTTGGGACAATCTCATCTAACACATTATTGACATCTGGTTGGGGACTTTCACAATTGAAGCAAGATATCTTGGATACAAACAGTCATGTTTTTAGTGGAAAACTACCACTGAAATATTTGATGGGTTTTGCTGAAGATTACAACAAAAGTATCTTGAATGCCAAACAGGAATTGATTTTGATTATCGCTCGATCATTCAAAAACTCATATATAGTGAGGTTGATGCTGATTTGGAAATAAATAAAATCGA
>NW_027412529.1:28700889-28783450 GCF_025532065.1 Leptinotarsa decemlineata | reverse complement strand
CACCAACATAGTTTTTTGTTCTCTCCATCTATTGTGCTGATCAATACGTATGCATCCATTGCACAATACAAATCCAAGGGATCTTCCAGTGTCTCACTGACATTGAGCGTTCGCATACCGATCCTCAAAGCACCATCGCCTTCAGTTGTGTCAGCTTCTATCCCTTCATCTTCTCCTTCTTCATCCATGACCTCTTCAAACTCCATCACGTCATCATCTTCGTCCGCTTTGGTTGGCCTCGTTTTCAACTTCGTCCTATCTCATCTTCATCGACTCCAACATCTTCTGCTTCAACTATCACTTCCTCTAGCGGAACATTGACATCCTCATCATCTGATTCGTCTATCCAATTGTTTTCATCAACAGCAGATATTCTATTTAATGCAGCATTAATTTTTTGCAGAATTCATCTTGTTGTTGTTTGATCACAGTTGTAGAGAGTGAATGAATGAACTCTAGGTTTGCAAGTCGACTTATATAGGAGGTGATGCGACTCCCACTTGACTCGTTTAGAGTGGAATAGTAGGAGGAAGTTATCCCACTATACTTTCACATGATGTTGATTTGTATAAATAGAGATCGTAGGTGTAGGAGAGAGCATTCAGAGTTTCTGTAAGTCATCTCTTAATATTTCTAATCGAATTAGTTAAAATGCCGTTTCCAAAAGAGTGGAATGAAAAACCAAAAGTGTGTGTCTACCCAATGATGATTGCAGGGGCTATTGTGTGCAACTTTTGTCAAATAAGTAGACCTAAGGATTCAATCAATCCATGTACTGGTATGTGTAGTGATTGCGTGTTGCGGATTCAACTATCGCCTCCTTCTCATCCACCGAAGCGAACAAAATCGGATTATCGTCAACAACAGTTACAGTGTCTGAAGTGTTCCGAACCTATAATATTTAACAATTAGGTATCTGTAGAAATATTTGCGGTACATGTGCTGCCGTTCCAACTCCACTGCAACGTTGTTTGCGTTGTGATACATATTCCATGAATTGTTGGAATCATGTATGCAATGCATGTAGAAGTACTTGGGATCTATGTGTGAGAAGGTTGGTCAACTCTACCCCAATAGGAGAATCCATTTTTTTCAATGTTGGTGTTTGACGCACGAGCAACAACTATTGAGGAATAGAGTCAAAGAACGTTCCACATCCACAGAGACATATTAACATTTTTTCATTTTTTATTTTTTATTATCGTTTTGTCCTCTATTATTTTTAAATTAAATTTATATATTTTTATTTTTTTATATATATATTATTTTGTAATTTTTTGTATTATTTTCTAACATTTAAATTAAATGCATGCAACACAAAGTTTTCCTCTTAAATGACAAAGATTGTTACATGCGTGAATAGTTTAGTGAGAGAGCGCATGTGCCAGTTGATGAAAGAGCGCATGCGCTAGTTTATTTTCTTCTATAAATGGTGAGGTCTCAGTAACATCATCACCTTTCCTATCCACATTCTATTGCTATCACATATCATTCCTCAGACCTTAATAATCATGAGCTCTATGCGCTATTGATTGCTGAAGATGGTTCACCACTTGTTGATATCGATCAGACTGATTTTGAAAATATTCCAGTATTACATTTATCCAGTCAAGATTCGATAAATGATTTTGATATTAACGACTTCGTTAACTTTGCAGATGTGCCAGAACCAAATGAGCAAATTATTATTGAAAATCCGATCGTTTCGCAATTATCATCACTCAAACACTCTTCATCTACCCTTCCTCTTGGTGTTGATAAGAAATCTAGAACAATCAAGAGGAGGTTACTAAGGCATCTTCATCGATTGTCACTGACTTTAAAGAAAAAGAAAGAATTCAAAAGTGTTGTGCGACAGAAAAAACCCGCAACGAAAAGTGACAGATCGAAGAGGAAGCCAAAAGGTACTCCTAAAGAAATGAAGAGTGATTTGAAAGCTGAACCGCTATCTTCTTTCAGTCCCTCCATCGGTTTGGGGAAATGAAAAGGAAAGCAAAATACCGTCTTGTAAAGGCACAGATGACTATTGCTGAACTCGAAAAGAGTGAGCGAGCTATTAATGCTAATAATGAAAACTCTTGAAGCATTAGATGCCAAGATTGCATTAGCGAAGGTTGAATTGGCTAGAAATGTCTAAAGATGCTGATGAACTCCGTTCAAAAATAGGTAAAGATAAGCAATTCCATCAACGTTCGAGAATGCAAGCTCAGGCTGAGCTTGAGCAGTCGACTAAGCTTTATGAGACGGCATTATCAGTGAGAGATAATTGGCAAAAAGAGTTGGATACTGCATTTCAAAGTGACGGCGATTAGTTTTGGGAATGATAATGTGTTTTCAATATCGTGAGTTGAAAAATATAAGCGGGAATGGAGTATACAATTAATTTGGTTGGTATACACAGAACATTGCGAATGGCTGGGGCAATGTTTACCGCTGCAATATTTTTCAATTCACATACTTATAATTGAAATGAAAACAATAATGAACTTTAATATTACTTTATTCATAAAAGTCACTATTTGATACATTTAAACCATATTTGATTCATCAATCCAAGAATTTTGTTCGCTAGGAAGACCTAACCACTTTACATATACTTTATTTTTTCTTCTCTTCAACACCTTCTCAATCAGATATACGTCAGGATTCTCGGTTCGTAATAACTCTTCTTCGTAAAATATCATCCTCTATCGGCTGTTCATTCATATCTTCAAGATTTATAGTCGTTGGGATGGTTTTATTAATTTTAACAATCTTGAATAGCTCCGTGGTAAAATTCGCAGTGTAAGACTTTTCAAAAATATTTTTGTATTTACTTATACGTACCAATATCGTTCAATTGGAATTTGGGTTTACTTTGTCTTCCTCCAATTCCATTGATACCCTTGAATTTCAATTTTGTTGTTGAATCAACATTGATGGGTGCCATACCTATTGTACGATGAACTTTATTATTATATCTACTAGTTATAATTGGAAGAATATCAAGCCATTGGTGGTGACCTCTCATCGAAAATTCCTTGTAGAGCCATGCCTTTATTGTACAAATCACTCTTTCTGCTATAGCTGCCTTCTTTGTGCTGCTAAATGTTGAATAATGATTGATATTATATTCTCGCATGAGAGATGAGAAGCTTCTATTAAAAAATTCTTTTCTTGATCGCTTTGTATATGTTTAGGGGAAAATTTGGCTTTCTTCAGTACATATTTCATTGCATTAGTTATTGTACTACCTGTTTTATCTTTAACTGGCACAGTCCATAGATATTTTGAGTAACAATCAATTACTACAAGTTTTTATCGGTATCCTTCATTACTTTTTGCATATAGGTTGTAGTTCAGCTAGATCTATTTGCCATAGATCTGCAAAACCTTTGATGGTAGTTATTCTTCTACGAAAATTACGTCTTGCAGGTCTATGTAATTCATTAACAACTTGTCGTTTGATATCACTTACTTCTTCAGTATTTCATATTTCAATATGATTAAAGAGAAAAAAAGTGATAATGTTACTGCATTGAATGATGATGTGACAGTGATCATTACTTATGGTATATATTTAATATATTATACCTTCTTCACGTAATTCTTCAATTATTGAATTATTTCATTATCATGTCCGGTATGTCCAGCTGACTTTGATGCTACCAATAGTCGTAGGCGAGCAACTAACTCTTTCGGTGAATTCCAGTACACATAATTCGCAGGTTTAGAATTATATGTTTTCTCCATTTTCACTCGTTTGAGTGCTCCACCAATTTTACTTCTACTCCTAATTGGATATTGTCGTGAGTCTAATAGTGGTTTGATGACTTCACGAAATTTTTTAGAATTTGTATTTTTAAAACCATTCTTCAGATGATATTGTTTATATGGAGCATTCGTTATTTCAATATTTTGGAATATACTTGACGAGTTTCTTCTTTATCAACATCTTGTGGATTCTTCAAAAAGATCATATCATATAATTCTGGACTACCTGCGCATTCATATTTTTTCACTTTATTAGCATCCAAAATGAAATGTTTCCATCTTTGAAATGTACCACTAGACTTCCCATTTTCAGCTTTTGTGTAATTGGATCCATACGTACGCCAAATGTTCCATCATATGCTGGATTTCTAGATTTTACATTATTCAAATGTTTCATCAAAACATCTTCACCACTTTCATTCATAACAGGTGAGATGTCAGGATCCGAGGAATCGATGTGGGACGATGATGGTTGTTTCGAATAGAGTTGTTCTCATATCGTCTTGAAGTGTGCTCGTGTCACTATTCACAGATGATACACCATCAAAAGATTGTTTTCTTCCTATTGGAGTACTCATGGGATAATTTGAAGTAGATTGAACAGATCCACGATTTGGTGATAACACTGCTGATTTAGAAGTAGCGTTTGATGATAAAACATTCAATGGTTTCATTATGGGCTCATACAATCTTTCAAGTGTCGAACGATTTTCAATATTATCATTCTTGATAGAGTTGAATTTCTGTCTGACAGCTTCTGTTGTCTCTACTAGTGACGTTTCAAATTCATTTCATTGTTTTTATGTTCAAATCGTTTTTTGTATTCATAATGCCCTTTTTAAATTATAGCTCAATTCGTTGATGAAGTGACCTCTACAATATTCAGTGATCGAATAAGTTTCAAAAACAAGATCATGGGTATATAAAACTATCGAATCCTTTGCGATATCTACCTTCATCTATTTTTCTATCCTTATCAATTACTAGAAATCCATATTGATCCTCCCAGCATTTAACACACATCAATTGGAATTGTTTGAATGTTACATCGGTGAAACATGATCTGAATAAATGTGATGTAAATTCGTCTCATCTTGTTTGAACATTATAATGAAATTGGTATTGTCACGCACTAACTGTTTGGGTACCCGTGAATATGTCTGTGCTAGATAAAAACAATCAACATCCTTATGACGTCCCATACAGAAATATGATCTTATAATATCTTGCTTTTCACATATCACATCATCGAAAATGAAAACAGAATTAGGCTTAGCGTCGGAGGGTTCCACTATTTCTACATTATTGCTGAATGTATAAAAACCTAATCCTTTTATAGGTTCCAAAACACTTCGCAAGTACTGATATTTAGGTTGATTGAGTGACTTCGAATAGAGATACACATTTCTAAATCTCAATCCTTGTGGATGTGTTAATAGTGATATCATTGCATTCGTCTTTCCACAATTTGAAGGTCCTATAATGAGTCCTCGAACTGATGATGGAAGTAGTGGACCATGTCTGAATACTCTTTGTCCATTCAATCCACACCCAAATTTCTCATCTAGATTATCTACAGCAAACTTTTCTTTCTGTTTTACAATGCGCATCGTGCCGTGGTTGGAGACTATATAAATGTTATTAGCTTATTCATTTCAATGTGTACCATCAAACGATACGGACGTATTGAAAGTGATCGTAAAATTAAAAGAGGTTGTGGTTTTGTTAATGATTTAATAAACAAACTTCCTTTCGAATTACATCTACCTGGAGGATATCAATACTGTGGACCGGGGTACAAAATTGAAACAACGTTTAGCTCGTAACGATCCTGGAATCAATAAATTAGATATTGAATGCAAAAAACACGATATTCAATATTCTAAGCATCCATCTGATCTTGCAGCAAGACATTTAGCCGACAAAGAACTTGAATACAGCGCTTGGGATAGGGTTAAATCAAGGACGCGAGTATTGGGGAAAGAGCAGCTGCATTACTTGTCACCAACATTATGAAAGCGAAAAGACATATGGGCATGGGTTGTAGTACCAATAAGAAAAAATGTAAGAGGAAACAATCGAAGAAAAATAATATTAAAAAAGTTGCATTTGGTGCTGGGATAGTCCATAAAGTGCGAAATGTATTGAAGAAAGCTGGTGGGAATCAATTTGTGACGAATAATAGCAAAAAAGCTACCACTGTGGCATTGCAGGCGGCACGTAAATACCTTAAAGCTGCCGGTGGAAAGAAGAAAATCCGCACACCACGCATAATTCCTGTTCCCAAGATCGGTGGACTTTTACCATTGATACCAATTTTTGCTGGACTATCCGCACTAGGAAGTTTGGCGGGAGCCGCTGCTGGTATTACCAAGGCCGTGAATTCGGCAAAAGCCAGCAGAGCGGCTTTAATGGAAGCCAATCGTCACAATAAAAACCATGGAGGCTGTAGCATTAGGCAAACGCGGAAGTGGAATATATCTCAAACCATACCGTAAAGGTTTAGGACTATATTTAAAACCATACAAAGCCACAAACAAAACAAAAAACTGATTGAACCCCTACCTCAGAGGCCTCTTACTGATCTCGATCTCAGTTATTATGCACAAAAAATGAAAATTCCACATTTTCGTGGTGTTTTTATGCGTGATAGATTACCATCTTCAGGTCCAAAACAAAACGAGACAGCTATTGTTAATTTAGATGGAATAAGTGGACCAGGAACACATTGGGTGGCATATAAAAAATGTGGGAAAGAAGTCACATATTTCGATAGTTTTGGAGATCTACCCCCACCATTGGAATTGACTCGATTCTTTCGAAAATGTTCGAATGTAAAAATCAAATATAACTATGATCGACAACAGAAATTTAATACAGTTCTCTGTGGTCACTTGTGCTTGCAGTTTCTCTCTAAATAATTTTCCAAATAAAAATGGATTCAACACCAAAACTGGATCGGGAGGCTATCAAGGAATGGGGTTTTCACTTAGAATGTTTTCAAAATATGGTACCTTGAAAAAAATGGATAAAGTGATGCTTGCAAATAATGCCTAAGGAAGTGATACTTGCATGTGTTGCACATGAGATTGCATATGTTTGGGAAAAGTTGCCTAAGCATCTGCAAGATGACATCGATATAATGAAACATAGATATTGTTATGAGCACCACCACGATCAAAATTCAGATTCGGATGTTAATGATGGTCCTATACCTCGAAAATCTATGTGTTGTATTTGTAATATAGAGGATGTGAATATTGGTATCAATAAAAATGATACTTATTACAATACAACACCTTCCAAAAAGTGTAAATTGTCTCAAATGTGCTGTTGCTGTGTACAATAATAAATTGAAATGTGTTTCAAAATATCATCAGTCATGTCACGAAAGTTCGAGCTACAAGCTGTCGGGACAAGTGTCTTGAGTGCGGATTTTTTTCCACCAATTGAATTGGATAGGAACAGTCGTTATGGATTAGGACTTTTGGGATTCTATGGATGCAATACAATCAATAATATAACTGAAGCTAATAACTTAGTTAGTTTTAGAATCAGTAATGACAACTCATCGATACCCCAAAAGTTGACAATTGAAATTCCATGTGGTGCTTACGAAATAGAAGAGATCAATGCCGTCATACAGAAACATATCATGTTCAGATTGTTTCATGATAAAAAACCAAATGATGTCGTTGCAGATGATATTTTCTATCTACACGCCAATAATAATACATTCAAATGTGAAATGCGATCCAAATATGAAATTGATCTGACACATCCAAATTCTATAGCAGAAATGATGGGGTTTCGCTCATGGAATATTTCCACCAAATCAGATACATGAATCATCATTACCAATAAACATTACAACTGTGAGACTTATCCGCTTAGATTGCAATATAATATCAGGTTCATATATAAATGGTGAAGAATCTCACATTCTTTTCTCATTCGATATTGATGTTGAACCTGGCTACAATCTTACTAAAGAACCACACAGTATTATATATATGCCTGTCAGTCCAGAAGGTCGTCAATTGATTCACAACATTACAGTGCGTATTTTGGATGAAAAAAATAACCTTATCGATTTTGGAAGTGACGAAGAGATTTTCATTATTTTGGAATTGAAGAAAATCGAATAACTGTTGTTATGGGTTTCATTTACAATAGACAAAATCGCATTGAACAATCCCAAACGAGTTGCACTATCAAAAAGAAAGGTGTGCATAAAAAGAAAAGTGTGCATAAAAAGAAGCTCATTCCACAAGTGTATGCTAAACAGTTAGCATATAACGCTCTGTCTGTGAGTGATCTTAAATTTTTGAAATCGATTGGATTGAAAGTGAGAAAATAACAATGGTGCTCGAAACAAACAGTGAAAAGTTGAATATATTCAATGAACCAGTGCTCGATCATTCTCTCATAAGTTTACATGAGCACACATATAAGCCCTATGGATCACCGCTATTCAGGAATTCGGATGAAATCAGAATTGCAATCAATAATCAAGATGTTATACTAGATATTGCCGACAGCTTCATTTACATAGAAGGTAAATTCACCCCCAAAGATGTAGCGAAAACATGCTATCTCTCGAATAATGCAATTGCATTTCTCTTTGACGAAATTCGTTATGAAATGGGTGGTGAACAAGTGGCTGTTGTTAGAAAACCTGGGATAACATCTACAATGAAAACCATGATATCATTTGGACAATCTCATGCTAACACATTATTGACATCTGGTTGGGGACTTTCACAATTGAAGCAAGATATCTTGGATACAAACAGTCATGTTTTTAGTGGAAAACTACCACTGAAATATTTGATGGGTTTTGCTGAAGATTACAACAAAAGTATCTTGAATGCCAAACAGGAATTAATTTTGATTATCGCTCGATCATTCAAAAACTCGTATATAGGTGAGGTTGATGCTGATTTGGAAATAAATAAAATCGAATGGAAAATAAGACATATTGTACCAGATGATAAACACAAGCTAAAACTTTTGAGTAGAATAAACAAAAGCGGTCTGAATGCCAAAATCAAGTTGGCGTATCGTATGTGGGACCTCTATGAACTACCATCATTACGTGGGACTTCTTCAGACATATGGGCCATCAAAACAACTAATGCATTGGAAAACTCCTCGTTTTGTCATCATCGCATTCCAAAGTACTACCACATCTGAAGATAGAACACAGGATATTACAAAATTCACAACTGCTGATATCAATAGTATTCGAGTATACTTGAATTCTGAAGTTTATCCATATGAGCGTTGGAATTTGAATTTCGATAAAAAACTTGATGCTCCTGCTTATTATGCTTTTGAGAGTTTCCAGCGAAGTTATTATGATAAAGATATGAGTGAACCTCTGATGGACATTGGGCAATTTAGAGAGAATCCACTATTCGTCATCGATTGTTCCCATCAACCGAATGCAACAAAATCATCAACTATTGATATAAAGATTGAGTTTGAGACGAGGAAGACCAAGTTTCCAGACAACACTAAAGTATATGCATTAATTTTGCATGATACAGTTTTAACATACAATGCATTGGATGGTTCAGTTCATAGCAGATATTGACACTTTTTTTCACTCTATCATATACTGTTTTATGATCTTTTTTTTATTTGTAACTGACTTATATCATGTATTGTATTTTATATCATATTTATTGTTTTGTAATCATTTTCTATTGTATTTCATGAGATTTAAATAAATAAAACATGAAAATAATTCAAAGTTTTTTATTTGACATTATTTATGATTAACAGGAACATACAGACTATCTAAAATAACTTCTTCCTCATAATCATCATTTTCGCGACCATCTTCAATTTCCTCTCGATTTTCATCATTCAATTCAAAGTGATGAATAATCCATTCTGGCAAGTATGGTTGGAGGCTATACAGGAATCTTCTTAGGTTCAGTTCAATCATAACCTCACAAAGTTGCCACAATTCCAATTCATTATCCAAAAATTTGTTACAAACTTCTGCACCACTCCAATACTTCTCAGCATCACGAAGGCATAATTCGATTTGTTTTTCATCATAGCATACACTCATATCATAATTGCTTGCATGTTCGGCTCCATCACCCAACACCTTCAATTTAGACGACAAATGTTGAACCGATGATTTGAGATCTACAACATCGACCCAATCTTGACTTGCGTACTGCATCCACATCTTTAAATGGTGGAACTGAAATCGAATAAAAAAAAAACAATAAGCAACCTCCAATTTTTCAGTGATATAATACTCACATTCCCATTTTACTTGTAGTTACCAAGTGGGTGTATTCAACTAAGTTAGTAATGTTTATATTTCCATATAATTATCATCTAATATATGAATATTAATAAAACAATAAGAAATTCATTATAATTACTATTATTATTCAATCATATTGAATTTGACTAGAGTTAGCGTTTTCACACCAAAAAACTTTGTAAGCTATGACCTAAAGAAATTCGCTATAAATTATTACAATTATTATTCAATCATATTGAATTTAACTAGAGATCGCGTTTTCATGCCAGCAAAACTTTGTTGGCTCTGTCCTAAATACACCATCGTATATTTACACCTGATGAGTTGATACAAGATATATCGTCATCACTGAATTGCAACGAAATACGTTTTGGTAGCCATGTTTTAAATAATTTATCATTGCTCACATCTTGCAAAGTTAATAAAATTGATTTACCAAATCGTGTAGAATAAGTTGACATATTTTTAATTATGTACACTTCATCAATTGGCAATGATGATAAGGCCTTTTGCTCTAGTATTTCAACCTCCTGTACAATCAAATTATTAATTTTATTCAAGTCTACTTTTGAAACGGACATGATGATAATATATATGAAAATATAAACAATTTCCAACAGACAAATACACTCACCGTCTTCCTTCTATTACGAACTGAATAACACTCTACCAATTGCTAACTGCTGCAGATATATTCGTCTACTGATTTCATAGTGTGCCAGGCATTTCTTTTATATTAAACAGTGCGAGTCACCCCCACCATGAAACCGTGAAAGGTTCACATTGCTAGTTGCTATCCACTAGAGATGCCTGACGTCACAGCCAAGCCCATCTCCCAATTTGATGCGATAACAGTTGCCGGCACGAGCAAGCAGTGATCGTTGCGCTCTCGGAGAGGGCAGACGTTTGCACAGTCCTCGCCCGCCTGCGTGTCACCATCAATAGCGAGGGTAGGGTGATGCGTTACGTCACATCATTCACTGCTTCGAGAGCGATAGCCGAACAAGCAATTGTCGTTGCGCTCTCGGAGAAGACAGACGTTAGCACAGTCCTCGCCCGCCTGCGTGTCACCATGATGGCGAGTCTGGGGCGTTACGTCACATCCTTCACTACATCGAGGGAGGTGAGAGCAGACCGATGAATACGCATTACTCTGCCACACGTCGTGGAGTGAACATGTCGCTCTCTAGCCGTTGAACGGTTATTGCTGTGACGTCACTCCACTACTAACTTGGTGCCCTCACACCGATGGAGCATTCATTACTTGGAGGATCTTCGAAGTATGCAGACGTATGTTTGTACATAGACAAACAAGCACATGATGAAACCCTGTACCGTGCATTCTCTAACACACACACACACACACATACACACACAAAATCTCATATGAAAAAAAAAAATCTGAACGATCCATTCACCAGACACTTCAAGGTCACAACGCCTTGACTTCACTGCACAACAAAAAAAAGCAAATAATACGTCATATTGGTGGGGGGAGGATTAGAACCGGGAAAAAATTTCTGAACGATCCATACACCACACCCTTCAAGGTCACATCACATTAACTTCACCAAACAACAACCAATAAAAAAGCAATTAATACGTCATAGTGGTGGGGGGAGGCTTAGAACCGGCTCAATTCTCCTACTATCTCCTCATTAAGCATACTGAATACACCCTGAATATTTCGAATATTTGTGAATCACTCATATTCATTATAACATATGATTGGAATTGAATGAAATGAGACTATGTATCGTTGATGAGAGCCAGGGTTGACTTCAGAAGATTTACCTACTCAATGTGTCTAATTTTCAACTCAAAAATGGAGTAGCTGAGATTCGATTGACGAATATTGATTCCATTTTTGAACTTCATTTGTGAAACTATGAGTAGTCATCAAATATGTGAATATCATGCCTGAACATTATGTTTCTTATTGTGTGGGAATTTTTATTGAATGTTATTCCTTGAATTATGATTGAATATTGAATAAAAATGATCAAAATACTCTTACAAATTTGAAAACTGAAAATACAGGCGTAAACAATAATACATAACAAATTGTATATGTAAACTGTATGAAACTTCCGAAGACATTGAAAAAAAAAACGAAGATGAACAGTAGTTTATTTCAAACATAAACGGGAAGGATAAACCTTTTCAAAACAACTACTAGTACATGAACATTGTATTACATGAAACAAAAAGTGTTTTGAAACAACTTCTTCAATAAGAACACCCAATGAAACAAAAATAACTTTTTTCCATTCAGTACACACACAAAAAAATTTCAATTTTTTTTTTAAATATATACTTAAGCCAAGCATGCCATTACAAAAGTTAAAGTATGAATTATTCAACTTGATATTAACGCTTTTGTTTATTCAAAGAAACATACAATTTTGATTCAATACTCTATTTCTTGATACAAGTATATGAATTTGCGTAGTTTTGAATGGAAAAACATAATTTCTTCAGGCTGACATTACTATTTGTTTGAATTAGAAAAAGGTAATTTTTGATTGAGCAATTGTTTCCTCGATACAAGAATAATCATATGTATTTGCTTCAAATGAAGAAATGGTTTTTTCAAGTTGATATTATTAATTTTTTCGAATCAATAATCCAATATCTTGATTCTATACCTCTTTTTCATCGAAACAAGAACATGAAAATGCATCGTTTTGATGCATTTTCATGTTTCATCGTTTATGTTGACAATTTTTCGAATTGATAAACATACTATTTCGAGAGAATACTTTTTCTCCTTCATATAGAAATAAGTCAAATATGTATTTCTTTAATTCAAAAAATATGACATTGAATGTTGTTTTGCAATTCTGTTTTATAGGAACAAGGATTTTGATAGACATAAGTCCTGGCAAAAAATCCTTCGAATAATTATTTTTTTATTCATCATAAACAAAAAATGATGTTCATATAGCATAGTATTTTTATTCAGTGATTTCAAGGATTGATTCAATATAAGCAGGGTTGTAACACTTTCATGACTTTTCACCGCTGTATCTGGGTGGTAACCGAGTCAAAAATTCTCAGTCTGTGCAAGCACACTCAAAAATGTGATCATCATTATCATTCCCACATCGTAAGAAACCAATGAACTCAAAATATATATAATAAAGTAAAGAGGTGCAATCGAGTGCAATTTAGATTGTTGATTGATCTCTGTGGTCGTTTCCTTCTTAGTCTTTAGAATAATGTTCGAAATCACATTTACAGAAACTTCTTGATAACATGTTTTTCAGTGACAAGGTGTGGCAATTATGTTCGAAACATTGGCAAGTAACTCTCAGAATTTTTTGAATTTTTTATTAATACCCTAGACTTTTTTTATCATTATTTTCGAAGTGAAAATGTATTGTAGTAAGTAAATCACCATAACCATTTGGCATTATCATTTTCTCATTTCAATAATGCTGATTTCTTGAGAATTGATAGCTAGGCGATGATGCCACAATGACCGATTTATTTTAATAAATTCACAGGAAAGGCAAAAAGGCCAAGTTGAAAAAAAAAAGGTTGACTGAAGGGTGTCGTCACCTTATGTTACAATCTGCTCTATACATTGGGAAATAAGAATAAGCAGCTAGGTTTGTAATATATCAGAATAATATTTTTTAGTACATGATTCCTATAATAGGTATAGGTGAGGAAGCAGAGAAAAATTCTTTCGAATTAATTTTATGTGTACTCGAAATGGTTATTTCGACAAACTTCAAGGTGTACGAGATCTCAACAAAACTGCAGTAACCCATAAAAACCACATGATATTATATGATAAGACCTCATAGATAGATAGATAGATATTTCATTCATGTCATTACACAGAAGTGCATATACATATGTCACATATAATAGATTCAAAAAGTAAAAATGTATAAATGTAAAATATCACAGTGAACAATTAAAAGTAACACAATTTGTCGTATAATAGAACATATATAGACACACTATGTACATATGTCTTGTAAATAAATATCTTCCTTACGAATATAACATAGACCTAACAGACAATAATCAATAATAAAAAATAATTAAATATGAAAATGGTAAACCTGAGGTATATATAAAAGTCAACATGATGAGTACTGAAATTCAGATTTATCATAAAAGGCGGTTTGAAGGAGGTGATGCTTGAGTACTAGTTTAAATTTAGCTAATGGGGCATCTCTCAGTGGTTGTGGAAGGGAATTGAATAATTAAATTCCTATCAACTGTTCATGGGTGGATGTCAACCTGTTGTGAGGAATTGCTAAATGGGATCTGGTCCTTGTGGAATAGTTATGGTTATCTCCATTCATCCGGTACTTATGTCTGTGTGTTTTCACATGAATCAAGTTATAATATATTATAGCTGAGGGAAGTGTCAAGATCTTGAATTTGATATACCATGGTTACATGTCTCAGTGTTTGGTATGCCCGCTAATACTCGTATAGCTCTTTTCTGGATGGTAAATACTGATGTATTGTGACAGGAATATCCCCAGTTAACGATACCATAAACCATAACACTATGAAACTTTCCATAGTAAGCGGAGAGAGCAGCTTCCAAGTTCACAACTGATTTATGTTTCCTGATTGCAAATATCGATTTGGACAATCTGCCAGTTAACTGCTGGATGTGATTTTTCCAGCTCAGACTCGGATCAATGTTATGTCCTAAAAACAAAACGTGTTCTTCAGATGTGTTTTTCTTTCCAAAAATAAGTGTTTTGGTTTTATTTTTGTTGAGAATCAGTTTATTTGCGGTGAACCATTCTGTGGATTGCTGTATTATATTTTCTTTCCACTCCTGGATTACTGAGGATCTATCAATAATTCTTACAGTGAATGTTACATCATCCGCAAACAAAGTTGTTACGGCATTCATACTTCCTGGTATATATATATATATATATATATATATATATATATATATATATATATATATATATATATATATATATATATATATTAAAAACAAAAGTTGTCCCAACACACTACCTTGGGGAACTCCGTTGTTCACCGGAAGACTTTCACTGATTTGGTTATTACAGTACACTGATTGTGATCTGTTTTGAAGATATGAGATCCATCAATTGTATAGCTATGTGCGAAAAACCATAAAATTTTAACTTTTTGATGAGAATATAATGGCAAACGCAGTCAAAAGCTTTGCTGAGATCCGCAAAAATAGCTAATGAGTTACAAGAGGCCTCAAATCCTTCAGTTACAAACTCTACAAATCTCGTCACTGCATCAGACGTAGACCTACCATTACAAAACCCAAACTGGCATTCCGTGAACAGTTTATTACTTTCAAAATATTTCCCTGATTTTAAGATACATATACTTTTCCACCATTTTCGCCGTTATGGGAACTAAAGCTATTCCCCGATAATTGTTGAGCTCTCTTCTGTCTCCTCCCTTGTGAAAGGGTTTTACTTTTGCCATTTTCAATTTATCAGGAAATATCCCATCACACAAAATAGTATTAATTAAATGAGTGATGGGGCTAACAAGAAATTTAATGTTCTCTTTAAATAATAATGTGCTGTGTTCGAAAATATCTGTAGCGTGTGAGTTTCTAACACAGTTGATTACATCATGAATGTCCTTTTCTGTAGCTGGTAGAAAAGTAAGTGAGGTATGCGCAACTAAGTTGGATTGTAAAAGGAAATCTTCAAATGACTTTTTGGAAGTGGGCAGAAGTTCTAGTATTTTATCAGCTTCGGTGGAAAAATGAATGTTGAACTCAGTTGGAGAATGCTCGAGTTGATTATTTAAAATCTTTTTACCAGTAATATTATTGATATGTTTCCAGATGGTTTTAGGTTCATTACTTGATTCTCTGATATCATTATTATAATGTTCTTTTTTTGCTGAGAAAGTTCATATTCATACTCCATTTTCTTTTCCTTGAGAATCATTCTATACGCAGCGGTTTCGTTAGTATTAGTACTACAGGAATTCAATATAGTGTTTAGTATTTTCATATCTTCTTTGAGTTGAACTAAGTGTGGATTTGACTGTTGAATATGTTTGTTCCGATTGTTTTTTTCTTTAACTCTTATTTTAGGAAAGCATGAATCAAAATAGTAATTGAATATATCGTAAAAAGTTTCTGTAGAAGTTACTGCATGCACTGAGTTGTAGAGACATGCCCAGCTTTCACTCTCTAAACAATCATGAAATTTATATTTATTTTTGAGACTTTTATTCCTTATTATTTTTGTTTGTTTACTTTCCATTTCATTTCCATAACCAATTCGCACAATTTGGGCTGAATGATCAGATAAATGATAATTAGCCGTGTAAGCTTCTTCGACATGAAAGTTAGTGAAAATATTATCAATAACTGTTTTTGAATTTCCCTGTATTCTAGTAAAATCAGAAATAATTTTTTGATAACCGTAAGATTCAAATATATTCATTATTATCATAGATACATTATTGTACTCACCAAAGTTTATATTAAAATCACCACCTATTATGACATCAACATTATTTGCGTCTAATATATTCAATAGGTCAATCAGTTTTTTTATGAATACGTCAATATTGCCCGTAGGAGATCTATATAATGCAAACCACAGATTTCAAAGTTTTGCTCTTCACTCACATCCCTGATGCCATCCAAGGACTCTGATTGGAACGTATCTCTAATGTGAATGCAGACACCACCATGTATTTTTTCTTTTCTGGCAAAAAAAGATGCTATATAAAAATTATCCAATTTATATAAATCAATCTCTGCATCCACAAGCCAATGTTCACTAAGAATGATTGCCGAAAAATTGTATTTCTCTGCCAATTTGGATACTGATTCAATTTTATTTCTGATACATTGAATGTTAATGTGCATCAGTAGTAAACATTTATTTGAAGAGCTTTCAAGATCATTCGACGCTATAGATTTGGTGCTTTTTGAGACAGACGAGGGTATAAAAAATAATTAGGCTTGCTCACTTATGTTCATTTAATTCAGAAGCTAACGTTCCGGGTGTTTCTTCGGTTTCAATAAATGGTTGACTTGAATAAAGATGTGATAAAGAACTTGATGGTCCGCCGTCTTCGACAGAATTAGTTGTGAAGGCATTATTTATAAATTCTTTAGCATGGTCTTCTGCTAGTTCAACTAAATTGAAATGTTTATGGATATGAGCAACAATTTCTCTACACATCTGCCATTTCTTGAAGTTATATCCATGCTTCCTATGATTCCACAACCCACAAAATTGTTACTCTCTATTATACTTCTTGATCTGTTGATTCTGTACATATGCCTGATTAGTTCCAAGTTCCTATCATAAATAAACTGATCATTATTTCCTTTATCATATGTGGATGGTTCAGACAGAAAGATTATCTCTCCTTTCGATAAGCCCCCCAGTATTTTGTTGATCATCTGCTCATTATATTTATTTGGCCAAAATATTACTGAGTCATTGTCTTTGTTATTCTTTATATAGCTGAAAGCAGTTCTAACTAATTCATCATCTGTTGCATTTGTCTTTATTATTGATTCTATGGCGAGTTCACCATTCGTCAAATTCAATATATTTCTGGCCATATTTTTTCCTTTCCGATCAGCGATGATTGTTATTCTCCTTCTTAATTTCTCTGTTACATTCTCCCATAACTGTTCGGGTCGAGCTGTCCTTTGAAGATTTATTCATTACTACGCCCCTGGAGATTTTCCATGGAGATTCTGTTGATGTATTGTCACATTATAATTTTCATGAGGGTGATTTGTCGGAAATTCTTTTTGGTGATTTCCAGCCCAGTCTTTTTTAATTTCTCTGTTACATTCTCCCATAACTGTTTGGGTCGAGCTGTCCTTTGAAGATTTATTTATTACTACGCCCCTGGAGATTTTCCATGGAGATTCTGTTGATGTATTGTCAACCGTTTTTGTAGTGTCAGTTTGTGAATAGGAACACTTTTTGTCTATGTGGTTTTTGGATATTTTTTTTTGTAGAATATTTATTTTCTCTTGGAGTTCTGTGATTATTGTTTTTTGTTGTTCTACTAATTGATTCAACTCGCTTTCCGTTTTAATTGCTTCACTGATAATATATTCATGATCACTCTTGAGTTTTTTTATATAATTATCTCTATTAGCTCCTTCTTCCTGTAAGTCTCTAATTGTTCTTTCAAGGAAACTTGTTTCTTATGATTATGAGTTATCGCTTGCATTAGCTTGATCACAGCATTCAACTTTGAAGCCCTCTAAAAAACGTATTTTATTTTTCAGTTTTCCTAGACAACCTTTATGAAGAATGCTGAAACACTTCACACACACATAATGACTGACTGTTTTTGTTTTACATTTAAATACGGAATTACTGGAGCACTGAGTACTAACATGTTAACTGCCCGACATTATAGAAATTAAACATCATATATGTTCACAAATACGGACTCAGATAAGACCTCATTTCAAAATTTCGCAATTGGGAATTCACATTAAGATGATGGCAGCGCCAGAGATTGAACCTATGAGGTACCTATAGTTGAGTATTTTGAATGACCAGTTATTGTTGTAGTTTTATTCATATTCGAGATATTTTTTTCCTTTTCTGAATTTGCAGTCACATCAAAATATTTATTTTTTTTCAACCCAATTTAATTGAAAGCTAATTCATCAAATTCCTGTAATGAATTCAACTATAGTGAATTAGTAGGACATTTGTGCCGGTTCTAATCCTTCCCCAACCACTATGATATATTAATTGCTTTTTTCTGTTGTTTAGTAACATCAAGGCGATGTGACTTTGAAGTATCTAGTGCATAGGTCATTCAGATTTTTTTTAAATGAGATTTTGTGTGTGTGACATAATGACGTAATTACATTTGGTTTTGGTGTGTGTGTGTGTGTGAGTGAAAATGCACGGTACAGGGTTTATCATGTGCGTGTCTATGTACAAACATACGTCTGCATACTTCGAAGATCCTTCAAGTAATGAATGTTCCATCGGTGTGAGCCCACCAAGTTAGTAGTAATGTGACGTCACAGCAGCAACCGTTCAACTTTAGGAGAGCTAAATGTCCACTCAACGACGTGTGGCTGAGTAATGCGTATTCATCGGTGCGCCCTCACCTCTCTCGATGCGTGAAGCCTATGACGTAACGCATCTCTCTACCCCAGTAGCAACCGTTAAACGATAGGAGAGCGAGATGTGCACTCCATCGCGTGTGGCTGAGTAATGCGTATTCATCGATGTGCCTTTACCTCTCTCGATGCGGAGATGTCTATGAAATAACGCATGGCTCTACCCTCGCTGTCTATGGTGACGCGCAGGCGGCAAAGACTGTGGTATTCAAGAAGCAGCGAGTGTTGGTTATGTCAGTTTACATCAAGTGAGTTAGTGAGAACATATCAGAGAAAATGTATTCTTGTGACTGTGGTAAATCTTTTACTCGTAGTGATAACCTTCGTCGTCATCAGCTCCAGAGTTGCCGAGGAGGTCCATTAGTGAAACGAGTGAGATTAGATGACGCTGCAACACTTATGTACACATGTAATTGTTGTAATGTGACGATTCCATTGACTCAAGTGAATTCTCACAATAGAAGTCTGCAACATAAGAATAATGCATGTGTACAATTGAGTGATGGTGTTCAAATTATGAAGAGTGTCTTCAAGCGTCGAATTGCTACATACAGGGTGCAGAGTTCCATTGTTTCCACCGATTACATGTTATTCTTCAATGGAATCAGGCAGAAAGTTATTGAATTATTGGAATCAGCCATCAGGGTTCACAAAATCATCAAAGTGTATATGGAAGTATTTGGGAGTTATATTCTGCAAACGCAAGACCTAAAGGAAACCAAATCATTTAACTCTCAGAATAGAACAGCTGACCAATCTACTGGTTTGAATTCCTTATTCGATGGATTTTGAAATGGAATTATCGCTCAAACTACAGAAGGAAAATGATTCAAGTAAGCATTTCTACCTAGTTTTAATTGGATGTATCAGTAATTTTGATTTGTATTTAAGGTTGAACTTGTGAAAAAATCATGTTTCTGGAGGTGAAAATCAATAAATACAGCCCGCTAGGTGGGTGCTCATATGTGAACCTACCTGAATGTTTCAAGCGTAGGAAGGCCGTGGTTAATGTTCGTAATGAAGATCAACATTATTTTGCATGGGCTATCACTTCAGCACCACATCCTGCAATCGACAGAACGTCAGAAGGTTCATCATATCCACATTTCAATACTGTCATAGATGTAACAGGTATGGATTTTCCAATAAATATGAAGGATATTGTGAAATTTGAGGGCAAAAATGATATTTCAGTTGATGTGTACGGTTCAGAAAGTAAATTCGAGAAGGGAAAAATAATGTATGGAATTATTAGACCATTACGTTACTCTCAGAGAAGACTTGGTAGACATGTCAATTTGTTACTTATCACAGATGAATCAGAATCAGAAATCTTTCAAGATTAGTTTCAAGTCAACTATCGGCCCATGAACATTAGAAATATTTTCGTAATGAGCAATTAATATTACGTCATAAGATAGACGATTGTAATCACATGAGTACTACAACACCATCAACCAATTTCAAAGTCAATAAATATGGGGAAATTGTACCTGAAAATATACTAACGTTTAAAAACTTTGAGATTCAAATGAAGGTACCATTTGTAATGTATGCCGATTTTGAATCAGTTCTCAATCCGATTCAAACTACTGAGCCAAATCCTGAATACATTTGTTTATTTGATTAAATGTTGATACAATGATGATTCGTTAAAATTTGTATCGTATAGGGGTGTGGATGCAGCCCAGAAATTTGATAGCAGAATTGAAGATGATTTGAAAAATATTTATGAAAATCATCTCAGGTTCCCTATTCCTATGCATGCACAAACTCCTGAGAAAGAGGAACAGTTTGCTTCTGCCACAAATTGTGGAATTTGTTTTAAACAATTCAATGATGGCGAAGTTGGAGTAAGGGATCATTGTCATCTCATAGGGAAAAAAAAGGTCCCCTGCTGCTCATTCATCATGTAATTCATAAAGGAATTGTATTAAAACCAAGATAAAGTGAATGTCATCACACAAACTAATGAGAAATATATATCTTTCACAAAAAATCTCTTTACACACTCCTATACGGATAAATATGGTAGGGTGAAAAATAATTATTTGAAAATGAGATTCATTGATGGTTTCAGATTCATGCCTGGTTCTTTGGAGAATTTGAGTGCAAATTCACCATCTGATCAGTGTATCGAGATGCGCAAACATCTTCCACAAATTGGAAATTTTGATTTAATGATAAAGAAAGGTGTATTTCCCTATAGTTTTGTTGACATCACTGACATCGACTAACTGAATCATCCAAGACTTCCAACCAGAAATCAATTTTATGATAAACTCAATTGTGAACATATATCAGATAATGATTATGAGAGAGCCCAACTTGTATGGAATTTGTTCGAACGTCAGAATTTAGGTGAATACTCTGATTCATATTTGAAATCAGATGTGACATTTTTGAAAACTTTAGAAATACATCTGTTGATGAATATGAATTGGATCCGGCACAATACTTCACCGCACCCGAATTATCGTGAAATGCCATGTTGAAATATACGAATATTGAATTGGAATTACTAACTGACATTGATATGGTTCACTTCTTCCTAAAAGGTATTCGTAATCAGTCAATGTAGTGAAAGGAAACATAAAGCAAACAATAAATGTTTACCAAATTATAATCCAGATAAACCATCTTCATTCATTTCATACTTAGATGCAACAAATCTATATGGCCACAGCATGTCACAACCATTACCAACAGGTGAATATTCATGGTTAACACCTCATGACATTCTCAATCTTGATATAATGAATGTGGATGTTGATAGTCCTTATGCATATGTATTGGAAGTGGTTATACATTATCCCCAAGAACTTCACGATAAACATACCGATTTTCCATTCCTAGTTGAACGTTTGATACCTACATATGCAAAATCGAAAGTTCCCAAATTATTTCCAAATTCAAACGATAAAAGAAAATATTTTGTTCACTATAGAAACTTACAGCAAGCTGTCGATCATGGTGTGATAGTGACGAACACACATAGAGTATTGAGGTTCAAGCAATCATGTTGGATGAAGCCCTATATAGATTTGAATACTGAAATGCGTAATCGGTCTGATAACAAATCTGAAAACGATTTCTATAAGCTGATGAATAATGCAGTCTATGGAAAAACAATGGAAAACATAGACAATAGAATTGACGTTAAACTCATTACACATTGGGAAAATATAAAGAGAACTATAGGTGCTAGTTGTCTCATATGGCGACCAAATTTTAAAAAATGCTCCATTTTTACAAAAAATTTTGTTGCTATTCAATTGGCTAGAGTGAGAGTTCATTATGATGAACCACTGTATTTGGGATTTTCCATTTTTGAATTATCCAAAACAGTCATGTATGATTTTTTCCATAGATGTATCAAACAACAGTTTGGAGATTATGCGTCCTCACTCCACACTTATACCGACTCCCTTATTCTCGAAGTATATACAGACAATTTCTATGAATTTATCAAAAATAATATAAATAAGTTCGATACATCTGATTATCAAATAGGAAACCAATTCAATATTCCAGTGATAAAGTCAGTCCTGGGTATTTCAAGGATGAATTTCCAAATGATCAAATAATCAATTTTTACGGTACAGGTGCTGAAGCATATTACGTGATGTCTGTGAATAGTGAACTGAGGAAAGCCAAAGGCTTCAAACGATCTGTTATAAAGAAATTATGACGTGTGAAGACTATGACTCTATATCGCTATGTCCATGGGGACATAGCGATATAGAGTCTTATCGAAATGATCCTAATGACAACATTCGTCTGAATGAAGGTTGGAATCAATATATATATATATATATATATATATATATATATAGAATAGTAGTTTTTCGGGGATTCGGTCTGATTAGAATAAATATTTACTCTTTTTAGCTGCCCAACTATCATATATATATATATATATATATATATATATATATATATATATATATATATATATATATATATATATACAAAGAGAGATTTTATCGAGTGGGTATGATATAAAAATCAAAAAATGAAACAATTAGTAGACACAACACTCCAAAAGTGGGGTAAATCGCGGACACGTGTTTTTGGCTATTGGCCATTAGCCAGAAATATATATATATATATATATATATATATATATATATATATATATATATATATATATATATATATATATATATATATATATATACTGGGTGTCCCAGAGCTTTTAGGCCAGCAGATATCTCAGTCACCTGCAGAAAAAAATTGAAAAAAAATATGTATATCATAGAAAACCACCAGCACTTTCATGTAGCAGAGCAAAATCCACCCCCTCGCGAGCAACCCCTGCGAAACCACCCCTAACTTTTGTTTTTCAAATGGCAACCCCATGTTGTTTGTCGTTCAACTGACAGCTCTTGTTATTTCTCAACTAACGATATATCATAATTGTTCGAGAAAATTGAATACGTTAGTGAGTACTATTAACTGGACTGATCGAATTGTTCTGCATTGTAGACACCAGAAAAAGTGGACGCTACGCAGAAAAAGAGGCGATAAAATGTTAGAACTTTTTGTGCTTCCTTTCATTCCTCTGATATCTGGATGACACATTGCCATCAGTCGTGATATTGTTGTTGTATATCAAAATGCCTTTTTCCTTCACTCCCAACGAATACGTTGATATGCTTTTAATTTTTGGTGAATGCCGAAAGAATAAACGTGCTGCGGAGAGGCTGTATGGGCAGCGCTTTCCTGATCGTCGACAACCAGGTCGTAATACGTTTTCGTATGTAGAAAATACCATGCGAACGGGATCATTTCCAGGAAAAACAGATCAAGTACATCCTACTCCCGTGCGAACTGAGGAAAATTGCATAAATGTGTTGGCCTACGCCGAAGCACATCCTCATATTTCGGTTCGTGCATTGGCGGTAGAGATTGGGATCAGTAAGTCATCTGTGCAAAGAATTTTCAAACAGTACAAGTATCATCCCTTCAAAATTCATTTACACCAAGGACTCAGACCTACCGATTTCGAAAGACGAACGGCATTCATTGCTCACATTCAAGTTTTAGTCAATGACAATCCAAACATCCTCAATCAAATCTTGTGGAGTGACGAATCCCGCTTCCATAATAATGGTACTGTTAATCGACATAACATGCACTATTGGTCACAGGACAACCCTCACTGGCAGCTGATTTGTTGACTTTAATACTCGTATAGCTTTTAAACTATTAGAGATACGACAATGAACATTCAGATCATTTTTGTAGATAATTGAATCATCTTCTAAATGTTTCTCTGCATATATCTTTTAGTTATTGTTTATTTGTTGTTTTAGGCATTTGTTTGCCTCGAGTTTTTTCAACTTACAGCTCAGTAAATAATGCGAATTCGGATATTGAACTCCGGAGCAATTTTATTACACTATGAATTATCTTACAGTTGCAGTTGATTATCTGTTTAATTGTTCATTTTTTCATAAGCTATTGATAAATTTCGCTAAATTTTGGGAGTAGGTATGATATTTATATAACTGAAAGCAGTTTATTCCTTTCAAATACAGAATTTCAATCGTAATATCACAATTAGCGTCGAAAATATTCGTTATTATCATATCAAGAATGAAGCAGTCAATTTATTTTATCAATTTCGTCTTTTTCGCTGTTTCTTGAGGAGGAAGTTTTTGGAGTATGTACTTGCAATATCTAGGTTCGGAAGTGAACGTGCTATTATTTTTCATTTGTTACTCGGGAGATTTTCGATTTTTTTCTCTTCTTTCTCTTCTGCTTCATCTTCTTTTTGATCTCTAGATTCTTCCATTTCTTTTTCGTCTGAATCTGCTCCGAAGATTCCGTTAATAATTTTTTGATAAGCTGACTTTTTTTATTTTGTTGATCAGTGACCATGCCGAATTCGAAATCCTCATCTCCATCATCAAAGTCATTATTTTCATGTTCATCTCGATAACAAAATTGCTCTAAAGTTCAATATCCGAAATGGCATTTTTTACTGAGCTGTAAGCCTGAAAATTTGTGAAAACCCGAGGAAATCGTTAATTTTTATAAACAAATTCCTAAAACAACAAAATAACAATAACTAAAAAATATATGCAAGATGACATTTGGAAGATAATTTAATTATCTACAAAAATGTCCTGAATGTTTATTGTCGTATCTCTAATAGTTTGAAAGTTATATAAGCATTAAAGTCAACAAATGGATCAGCTGGTCCATCTTTTGCAGCACGTGTATTTTCAAAATTGAATAAATAATGGAAAAAAATTGTCTTCGATTTCTGTATGCCCTTGGTTGTTTTTATAATTTTTATAACTTAAAAAAAAATTGAGCCAAGTTGCGTATTTGTTCATAACAAATTATTGAGTTGATAAACAATGAAATTGTTAATCGAATCTTTTTTGTTATTTTGTAGAGAACTGTTAATTATGATTTAAGAAAAAAAAAGTCTTAACTAATAATTTGAACAGTAGATATATCGTTTTTTTATAACGATTGAAACAATTATTTTTATTATGATTTTTTTTCAAATTATAATAGACATTTCTCTATAAAGTTGCAATTTGTTTTTCAAATATTGAAATAGACCATTTTTTTATAAAAAAAATTATAAACAAATTATTTGTTTCAGTTTATAAATATCTTTTATCGACAAAATAATGATAAATGCGAAAAAAAAGTTCACAACATTATTGTGTTTTTTCTTTCTTTGTTTATTTAAAAAAAATATTATGAACAAAGTATTAAAATTTTCAGAACTTTTATCTTGCAATGTTTCTAAAAAGGTCTCTACTGACCGAAATAATTGCATGGTAATTATTTGAATATTTATTTTACTTTGAACAATAAAGGAAGTTCTAGAAAATTTTGTATTAACAAATTATTGTCCGAATTATTGAAAAATAACTTCAATAAAAAATTCCAACGTGAATCAGTTCTCTATTAAAATTATATCATAAATATTTTTAAATTTTTCTATTCACTTTAAGTACCTCAAAAAAATTATTTTCAAGTTACGTACTCGCTTAGAGGCCGTGCGCGCAACCTAAAAATGGCGGGCGGACGTCTATTCTCAGCGTTAAATTGAAATTATAAATTTTGGAGATACCGTTTCGGAAGTCGAAACTTTTTTCAGTAAATTTCCTCCTCTTCAAGGAATTTTTCTCAAAATTCAAAAATATTAATAGTTTACGAACTATAAACAACAAAACCGAATACTGCTTTGTAGGGTCTTCATTTGTTTATCACTTTCAGAATTTGTATGAACTAATTTCCTTTTTTTACGATGATCTAGACAATATTCCGGATCGGATGAGCCTAACCACTTAATTATACTGGAAGTATGTCCATTCAATACGAATCTAAACTTAAAGCCCAGACTGAATGATTGATTACATTTGATACCAATAGTTGTGAAATTAAAGAGACAACAAAATGGTCCTGTATTCGAATGTGAAATTACTGATTCAACTCATTCTATTCCATTTATTCCATATTCCGTTCGAGAAAAATATGTAGTCATAGGCAGATTCGAATTCAAGATCTGCTGGCACACTATTGCTGTGCCGTTTCACCACTTGTATTAGCTGTAATTTTTGATAATCACATCAGTTGAGTATGTTGAATTTCCCACTTCAAAGAATGGTTGAGTTTCGAATAAGTGATCGAATATATTTTTACTGGTTTTATCGCTCTTGATGAAGAGCTAAATGAAAAATTCAGCTCAATTGAAATCTTCGACTTTTACATTGGTTTTTGAAAATGTTTAATTTCATTCACAAAACTGTTTCTCACATACAGAAATATTGTCAAACTCGATGTAGGATGCTAACGTCGGAGTACGGAAGAGCAGAAGGGCCACATATTTTTATTATTTGTTTCTTGGAAATTAAGACTTTTTTCTCGAAATTTCGACTTCAATCTCGAAATTCCGACTTTAATCTCAAATTTTTAACTCTCTCTCTCTCTCTCTCTCTCGCAAAGTCGAGAAATCTCGTGATTTCGAAATTACGACTTCAAACACGAAATTTCCACTTTCGAAATCCAAAGTCGTAATTTCCAAGAAACAAATAATAAAAATATGTGGCCCTTCTGCGCTTCCGTATCGAAGTTTGCTTGGTTTTTGAATGAAAGTTCAAAAATTGAAATTTTTAATTCACACACGTTCTTTTTATCAATTTTTTTAAACTCCATTGTTAACATCATTTATCTCGAAAATCTAAATAGAAATTAGTAGTTTTTGAACTTCGACTTCGAAATAACTCTCTTATACTACAAAAACGTGTCGCAGATAGTAATCTGTTTATTCTTCTCTGCCAGTGAAAAAGTGAAAGTGTCAAATCTCTCATTCATAAAAATGACACTTTTCACCGGTATAGATAAATGGACAGCACAGTATCATTTTTTGAAGTAAAAAAGGTACACTTCGATGTCGAAGTTCAGAAAATATCACTTCCTATTTAGATTTTTGAGACCAATGAAGTGAAAATTGGCATATAATAAAAGTCAGTAAAGAGTTCGTTGATAAGTGAAAAATTTCAATCATTGACTTTTATTAAAGAACTGAAAAAATTTCGTCATTAGTTTCTCTTTATATAGAGTTGTTCGACGTCATAGTACCAGCATATTCAAA
The DNA here is from genome assembly GCF_025532065.1 of Leptinotarsa decemlineata. Lineage (NCBI taxonomy): Eukaryota > Metazoa > Arthropoda > Insecta > Coleoptera > Chrysomelidae > Leptinotarsa > Leptinotarsa decemlineata. Next base: position 28,755,661 of record NW_027412529.1, on the reverse strand, counting down.
TAAAAATGGCCATATGTGTTATATCGTTGAAAACAAAATTTTATTCCTAATCAAATGGTTGAAAAAAATAAACAATCCTATTGGAAATTCTTGACTTGTGAAGATTTTCACAAGGTTTATTATAAAAAATATCAGCTTCGAAGAACTCCGAATTTCAAATTTCTTACCACATAAACAATTGAATGGCGCCGTGTACAATGATTTCTTTGTCACCTGGTATAGCAACTTCACAAGGGAAATCGACATGCCCACTTTCTATTCATAAACAACAACAATAAAAAAAATGGAAAAAACGAATTCATTTATGATAAATTGTTTTTTGAATGAACAATTGGAAAAATTTTTTTTTTAATTTCGTAGAACAATAGAATTCATGATTCAAAAAAAATGGTTCCTTAATTTTGATATTTGGACGCAAAAAACCATTGTTGATAAATGAACGCATTTTTTAGCAACAAATAAATTTTTTCTCTGAAAATCATAATTTTATTCAATAAATACATAACGAAAAATATTTTTAAATTCACCCATGTAAATGTAATGGAGCGATCTATTCGTTAGCCTATTGAGAATAACTCCACGAAGTGAAAACAATTCTAGGGTTTTAGTTAGTTATTTAACAGTTATTTATTAACTAACAAATGCATAATCAATGAAAAAATTGGGATGCAATTTGTTTTTATCGCGGATTATTGTTCATTGATGTATTCCAAAACTGCATGAATTTTTTCATTCCTTAATTTTCATATTTATTATGTTGGAAAAATTTTTGTTGCTGTGTCAGATTGACGCCCCGCGCCCGCCCCATTCAGGCTACCCGTTTTTGCTCTAGTTTCGAGGCTCTGTAAAAATGATAAATAGGGGAGTCAAATTTTTTTTTTAGCATATTTGGTGATCTTTTTTTATCTGTTTTTAAAATTCGAAAATTTTGAGTGCTGTTCGAGATATTCAGAAAAAACCAAACCTCAAGTTTTTAACTTATCCTCAAACTTTCTGCGTGACAATGTGAATCGAATGACACCTTGATCGTAATTTTCGGACACTATATACAAATTTTAGAAGAAAATGGTACATGTGAACTAGACTATTGATCTCATTCCTGCCAAGTCACTTGGTACTTTCATATTTTGGAATCCACAACCGGTCTAAAACCTCGTTATTATTTTTCACCATCTTCAAAATTTATGTTTTTCTGTCCACCATGAAAATTGTATTCGTGAAACTGAAATACTCAAAACATGAACAACATGTATATTTTAGTTTATTTTGATCAATACTAACTTGAATTACGCAGTGGTTTCCACGACGCAACAATCAAACTTTCATGAATCTTCGCTGATATACGTATCTCTTATCCACCTTGCATCCATCTGTTTCACATGGGAAAAACTCGGCAACGTTTAATGGACCTCACTTTGCCTTTATGATGAATTGATACGTGTATATATGTCCTCACATTGTTAGGATCTTTGAAAAATATATACGGACTTCACTTCACTAGGAGAATACTACAGTCCTCACTTTGTAGATGTATATTGAAGAAAAAAAAACATTTTTCTATTCAGATTTTTACGAGTTTATTTTCCATTTTTCAATTGGAAAACAGAGGCCGCGGCTAGGTTAAAAGTTAGAACATTCCCAGTCAACTCCTTCACCCGGTCCTCACTTGGTTAGGACTGAACTGTGTCCTCACTTTGATGGCTGGTGGTGTATATATATATATATATATATATATATATATATATATATATATATATATATATATATATATATATATATATATATATATATATATATTTAATATATATATATATATATATATATGTATATATATATATATATATATATATATATATATATATATATATATATATATATATATATGTATATATATATATATATATATATATATAAATAAATATAAATATAAATAGATAAGTACTTTCTGATTATTCCCACATTGATTTCAATTTAAGAGCCATCGAATTGTTTTCCAGCAGCTTCACTGCATTAAACTAAGTCGATTTCATATCATTTCTAGAAACATGTGTATTCGTTTGTCGGTTGATTGGTCAAACCACCAACACTGACATAAAAACTTGGCAAGTTGACTTGGGTGTCACACCAATAGGTGGTTCCACTTATGTTTTGCTTGCGTTAACGCAGCTATTTTTATCAAGTACTTTTTTGGTTTTTCTCATTTTGTCTTCAATCGAGGACCGCCTGCCCGTTACTGACGATGTCCAATTGGCTGAAATAGCTGTCTACCGGTGGCTCTTGAATTGAAATCAATGTGGGAATAATCAGAAAGTACTTATCTATTTATCTCTTGATTTTCATGGATTTGTTTTTCAGCAGCTTGACTGCATTAACCTTTGTCGATTTCATATATATTATAAGATGAAAAATGATGATGTTGAATGATTTTGTATTTGATATTGGATTTTTGAATTTTTTTTTTATTTTTATTATTATTATCATTTGTGATGAAAATTTTACTCGGCTCGACTCTTATGTTGAATTCAAATACCTCAGTGTATAGTGATTTTTCTCAACCTCTCAGGTGGATTCAGGCACAAACACAACAATTACTTTACCCAAACTTGACTTTTCTTGTAGATTTTCCTGTGAATAAATTTGGAAAAAGACACAATTGACATTAGAAAATGTAGAGCAGTTTTATTTATCAGAGTAAAAACATGTTGAATTAAAAAATTATATATATATATATATATATATATATATATATATATATATATATATATATATATATATATAGAGAGAGAGAGAGAGAGAGAGAGGTAGTCTTTGCTGACTAGTTACGAACAATTCCTTGGAGTTATTTGGGATAGCAGCGAAGCGCAAGTGTACTCTTATAACATTATATTTCCAATATTTCGACAATGGTTATTGTCATCATCAGGGAGCTAAGATGATAGATTTTGAATTAATACAGAACTAAGTTAACAGACGGATACTTACAATGTTAGTGAGATTGGTCGCATGTGAGTTGAGTTAAAATTAAAATATGAAAGTTGTGATCATGATAAAAACACATAACAACTGTAAAATTACAAGACATATGAAGTAAGTGAAAGCTACAAATATAAAAGTTAAATGAGGAATATTCATAAAAGGTTTTTTTTTAAATTTGAGAAAGAACGTGGTGATCTTAGGTTAGAAACACATCACTTGTCAATTTATTAAATTTTGAGGAAGAAGTAGACTTGGCATTTGCCGCTGGTGCAATTAATCAAAGAGTTACAGTTGCCTCCAGAAGAAAGAGTTTTGTTGTATAATTTTTGTTAATAAGTTGATAAATGAATTTAAGTAATGTCAAATGAGTTGTCTTTGAAGGAATTCCAATTTTTGTCTATAAAAAGTAAATAGGAATATATTTCACTTAAATGTTGTAAGTCTGTTTTTTTATTCAGACAATTTTGTGATTGCGAAATGTAAGTCATTTCAAGGAATAATCTTTTAGAAACATTCCTCTCTTTGGTCAAAATTTTTACTGAGTTAAAGTCCATTACATGTCCATTATTGTAAACATGTTCACTAAGGGCACACCATTCTGGATGAAGTCTACAGTCACTTTTGTGTGCAGAAATTCTGTCTTTCAATAATCTGGCAGTCTGACCAATGTATTCAGCACTGCAACTCGTACAAGGGATACTATAAACCACTTGAGATTGAAATTTTTTTGGGATTTTATCTTTTAAGTTCGAAAAAAGGGAATTAATTGTTAAAATAGGTTTGTGTGCAATTTTTATGTTATCAATATTTTTGAAAATTCGTGTGAGTTTTGGTGTAATTTCACTGGTGTATGGTAAGGAAGTAAAAAGATAATTATTTATCTGAATTTCATTATTATTATTATTGATATCATTGTCCTGACTTGAAGAGATTGAAGGACGAACGTTATGATCTATTTCATTTGGGGACGTGTTAAACAATATCTTGTTTATTAAGGTTTTTGGATATGAATTTTGTACAAAGAGGTTTAAAAGGATTTTGAAATTTTTTAAGTGAAAGGATGAGTCCGAAATTCTGATAACACGTTGTTTTATCTGTTTGACCAAGTTGACTTTTGTTGATTGTTTATGTAGTGACCAATAGTTCATGTATCTACCTGAACTTATTGGTTTTCTGTACCAGTCAATAAGTACGGTATTAGTGGAAGTACGAATGAGTCTAGTGTCTAGAAATGGAACACTTTGTTCATCGTCTTCATTTTCGATGGTAAATTTTATATAGGGGTCATAACTATCAAAGATTTCAACGATTTCTGTGACTCCTGTATAGGGAAGGGCGAGAATTATGTCATCGACATATTTTTTTAAGAAAAAAACATGGTAAGGAAGGACATTTACGACATTGTCTAACAGGTCATCCATTACATAGTTAGCTAGAATGGGGCTTATTTTGGCTGCCATTGGTGTACCAAAATTTTGTTTATATATTTTGTTATTAAAAGAAAAATATGTATTATTGAACAGGAAGGTCAGAAGATGTATGAAGTCATCTTCATGAATATTACAAAAATTACTGATACGATTCCAATTATTATGAATGGCTCTAAGGCAAATATCAAGGTAAACATTACTGAACAGTGAAACCACATCCAAACTGGCTAACACATAATTTTCTGGAAGTTGAATTCTATTGAATTTTGAAGAGACTTCAAAAGAGTCTTTAGTGTAATATGGATTGTCATAATCATAAGCCTTTGTCAAAATATCCGTCAAAAAAGATGCCAAAGATTCTGTAGGATTGTTTAAAGAGGCAATGATGGGCCTTAAAGATAAAGTAGGTTTATGAATTTTGGGAAGAGCATAAAATTTTGGAATGATACCTGTGTAAGAGGTAAGTTTTTTTTAGTAATTTCATCTATTTGATTAGTGGTAAAGAGGTTTTTTATAAGGGAATTAGATTTATTTTGGATTTTGAGAGTGGGATCTCTTTGGATGAGTTCATAAGAATTACCATTTTCTATTAGTTCGGAGGATAACTGTATGTATTGTTCTTTTTCCATTATGACAGTGACATTTCCTTTATCGGATCTAGAGACAATTAAATTAGGATTATTTTTTAGAAAATGTTTTGTTTTTGAATATAAATTGTGGAAAAAAGATGGAGAGGAATGTTTAGAAAAGTTTACATAATTTGTAATGACATTAGTAGAACGTGCAATGGTAAGTTGACGTTCTTGTGGATCAGAAATATTTGAAGTTATATTATCAACATCAGCTAATAAGTTTTTTAATGAAAAATCTTTGCCTATTATAGGCTCTACGCTAAACTTTGGGCCCAAAGCCAGAAAGTTAGAGATGTCATCTGGGATGGTAATACCAGATAAATTTTTTATCCAGCCAGGTTGTGTATTTAATTTATGATTATTTTGAGAAGTCTGTAATTTATTAATTTTTTGGATATTATTATTTTTTATTTTATGAAAAAATTTAAAAAAAGATTTGTGTTCTAAACCAGAAAATGTTGTGAAAACAAGCTCATTTGAGAGATTGATGATCTCTTCTTTCAGCATCTGTAACTGCTTTTCAAGTTTCTGAATAAGTTTATGATTTGAGTTTATCTCATAATTAAGGAGTTTTGTTCCTAACCTGGTACAAAAATTACGTGATTTGTTAACGGATTGTAGATCTTGTCTGAGCATCAGGTCATCTATTGGGTTGGTTGAATGTGTGATGTGTTCTGGGAGAATTCCTAGTGATTTGCATCTAAGGAGGAAGCATCTACGGTTGTATTCTTTGGCTAATTTTTTCTTGATCCTCGACCATTGTTTCATTTTCCTTACTGTATTAATCCAAAAGTAGCTATAGTGTCTTGGTAGAAACCCATATCCTGTCTGAAGAGAGAGAGAGAGGTAGTCTTTGCTGACTAGTTACGAACAATTCCTTGGAGTTATTTGGGATAGCAGCGAAGCGCAAGTGTACTCTTATAACATTATATTTCCAATATTTCGACAATGGTTATTGTCATCATCAGGGAGCTAAGATGATAGATTTTGAATTAATACAGAACTAAGTTAACAGACGAATACTTACAATGTTAGTGAGATTGGTCGCATGTGAGTTGAGTTAAAATTAAAATATGAAAGTTGTGATCATGATAAAAACACATAACAACTGTAAAATTACAAGACATATGAAGTGAGTGAAAGCTACAAATATAAAAGTTAAATGAGGAATATTCATAAAAGGTTTTTTTTTTAAATTTGAGAAAGAACGTGGTGATCTTAGGTTAGAAACACATCACTTGTCAATTTATTAAATCTGAGAATATCCTAAATCTACAACGAACAACGAACTATTCAATGTGAAAACACCGGACAAATGTGGTAATTGTCAGTTTATGAATTGCAGATTCCAATTTCTAGTTCTGATTTCAAGTACTTTTTAATGTCTTATTCAGTTTGTAGGTCTTTTCATTAATATATGCATATATTGTTTATAAATGGTACCTTATACATAAATGGTACCTAACTTTCCTTCAACGCTGGTGTGTGTGTGTGTGGTGTGATATTTCTGTGAACCTGGAACTCATGGATTTCTTACTCGACTTGGCTGAACAGGTAGGTTTTTTCACTGAATTTATTATTACCAATCAGTATTCACAACTATTCTGTTTATTTCCTAATTTATATACTATATAATTCAAATTTCACGGAGAGAAAAATTTTGCGTGGCGCCTCTTTCATTGCCTCAAGAAAAATTCCGTTGTTGATAAAAAAATTGAAGATCTATCTCGTTCCCGTAGTTACCATCTATCAATTTTCACATATACAAATTTTCGACTTCTTCATCAGGAAAATTATCTATTCTGCTAATTTAACATTGGCTCTTGAATTCAGATACATTTTCATTTTATAGTTTCGTACGACAATAGTTAACCTCCCTTTCGTGTAAATATAAATATTTTTCAAAAGCATCACTTCATGTCAGTTTCTAAGGAAGTGATTCACAATAATGAATTTTGAATTTTACATTCACATTTTTTACATTTTCCTAAACAATAACAATTAGTTTATCATGCCTTTTTTGTTTTTTCATCACAGATATTGATTCAATTTTATCTGACATTTCTTTCTAACCTATATCGGTTATCAGTTCTTCGTATTTCGATGCGTTTCAATGTAAGAATGTCAATATTTGAATTTCCCACTCTCATTTGCTTGTTTCCGGTCAAAGCTGTGAGTTTAAATATATGTATAGGGTGTCCTTGTATCTGAATTCCTTCGTGATGAAATACAGACAAATTTACCTAAAGTACCTGAGATACCTGAGTTGAGACGCTCTGATCGTATGAAGAGGTAGACGACAGGATAACAAGTTCAGTTTGAGGAGTGCCTAGAAGATGACAGTACTACTAACTGTCGAAAGCGCTCGCAGATAATTGATAGAAGATATAAAGCTTCAAATCCTTTTTGTAAAATTTATTATTGAAATATATATATATATATATATATATATATATATATATATATATATGGGAGTGCCAGAAGATGACAGTACTACCAACTGTCGAAAGCGCTCGCAAATAATTAATAGAAGATGTAAAGTTTCAAATCCTTTTTGTAGAATTTAATATTGAAATATGTATACAATATATATATATATATATATATATATATATATATATATATATCACAAATAATGAATGTTCCGGTTTGAAGGAAAAACCAACAACACTTCGAATGATGATTCAGTTATTCATCTCAACAGTCACCGAATTAATTAGTTGGTCTAAGGCGCTCTCTTGAGAAAAAGAATCAACGATTTCAGACACCCAACGAATGTTGTCATTAGGATCATTTCGATAAAACTCTATATCGCTATGACCCCATGGAAGAGTTCGAGTGGTATTCGAAATAATGAATCTTTTATCGTCGTGATATGATAATGCGACTCCATTTTTCAATTCCGTGTAAATAGCATGCAATACGCTTCTGAATGAGTTCACTTTCCTGAATATCATACCTCCCTCTTCGATAATTTTTTCATAGTCTTCACATGTCAATGCATTCTTTATAACAGATCGTTTGATGCCTTTGGCCTTCTTCAGTTCACTATTCATAGACATCACTTAATATGATTTAGCACCTGTACCGTAAAAGTTGATTATTGGATCATTAGGAAATTCATCCTTGAAATTACCCAGGACTGGCTTTGTCACTGGAATATTGAATTGGTTTCCTAGTTTATAATTAGATGTATCGAATTTATTTATATTATTTTTGATAAATTCATAGAAATTCAACAAAACAAAATGGCCGAAAGTGAATAGTGCAGTGTGTGACTTTCCAGATAGAATATTCAAAAGCGAGGAAATAACCCAGGTAAAATTCCTCTTTTCACCTTAATTAAAGTGGTGAAAAATTACTCAGAAGATTGATGTGATACTCTATTTTTCTTGGACACAAATAACGTTAGAAAATAGTCAGTTATAATTATTCTTGGTTTTTCATAGTCACCCATCGATAAACCAATCATTTCAAACAGCTTGTAGTGCGTGCGCACCACTTTCGAACCGGTAATCCGAATCGCTGATTGTCGCCACTTTCAACCCAAATAGTTTGGAATATTTATACTCCACATGATAGTGGTATGCCGTCAAATAAAAATATGCCGTTCACAAGGAAAACTAGATCTAACTCGATCTCAGATAATACATCTACAGATAACCAAACCAAGCAAATAATCCAATGTGTCAGTGCCAAGATTCACGCAAAAATTGATGAACTTCAGACAAGTCTATGCGACACACCTAGATCGTATTTTTTTTATATTTGATATTTCCTGTTTTATCCAAAAATAGTTTTATGTTTTGTTTACTTTTTGAAATATTCCGGCATTCGTTTCATTCTAATTATTTGAGAACTCGTAAATCCAAGTGAAATGTTTTTTTCTTTTTGTGTATACAATAAAAAAAGAACAATGTTTTTACTTTTTAGCTGTTTGGGATTTTGCCGACTTGGGATTGATTTTATTTTATATTGATTAACTCAAATCATTTTTCAACTGGAAATTTCATTATGTTTTTCACTTTTGCCACTTTGAATGTGAGATCACTGTTTACCGAGTTCAATCTTTTTTAACAATTAGTCAATAAGTATGATTTTGATATTATTATCGTAACCGAAACATGGTTGACAGACAATATATTAGATTATTTAATTAATATTGATAGATACAATATTACACGGCAAGATCGTGTTGGAAGGGGAGGTGGTGTGGCCGTATACTGTAAAACAAATATTGAACTGACAAAAATTGAATTAGAATTCAACGGAACTGAATTAGAACATATGTGGGTGAAATTGAAAGTAAATAATATTCAAAGAGGAATAGGTTGTTTATATCGACCACCTAATACAAGGGTTTCTGACTGTATTAATGTTTTAGAAAATATACTTCCTGCGGTAATACCTCTTGTTGATCATATAATGTTAGTTGGAGACGTGAATGTGAATTTGCTTAACACAACGAATAAAAACACTACTGATCTCCAAAATTTTTTTGAAGCTTATAACCTAACAGTACTAAATAACGAACCAACAAGAATAAGTAATATCAGTAGTACCCTCATTGACATAATATCATCGAGTACTGTTGATATGATAGGTAATACTTGCACAATAAATGCTGATGGAATATCTGACCATTTTTTGGTATATGCGGAGTTGACATGTGAGGAGCATAAACAAAAATGCTTTTATAGAACATATCGCGATTATAAAAACTTCAATTATGATGAGTTTTTTGTAGATTTAGTAAAAATGCCCTGGTATAACCTTTATTTATTGAATGATATAAATGAAATCGTCTCTACTTTCAATACATATATGATTTCCATATTTGAAGTGCATGCACCAACAAAAACAGTAAAAATTAGTAAACCAAAAGCACCATAGCTTACAGACCCTTTACGAATGATGATTCGAAATAAAAATAATGCGATAACAAAATTTAAAAGAACAAAAAATAGGAATGATTGGGATAATTTCAAGAACTTGAGAATTATGGTAACAACAGCAATAAGGAGAGAAAAAAAGGGTATCTCAACTTTATTCATAACCAACTTGATTCCAAGCAGTTGTATTTACTCTTCATCTTTTTGATATTGTCAGTAACAAAAAGTATAGTTCTATACCAGAACATCTAAAACTGCCAGATGAAATTAATGAGCATTTCATAAAATCAGTTGAAAACATTGTGAATAAGCCCTCTAAAAAAATATTAGATCACTATAAGACGAAAACATATGCTTTAAATTTATATCACTAACAGATGTGCAAACTTTCTCAATAATAAACAATATCAAATCAAATGCCACTGGTTCTGATGGAATCTCCATAAAAATGATCAAACTATGTACACCTTACTTGATTCCGATAATCACTTTTATGGTAAATAAATGTTCAACAAATGGTATTTCCCCTTCTCATGGCAAAAATCACTAATTTTTCCGATTAATAAAATTTCTAAGCCAAAAACATTTTCAGATATCAGACCTATCAACATATCACCATCAATTTCAAAAATTCTTGAAAAAGCAGTTCATGAACAAATGTATAATTATGTGGATGAAAATAAAATACTACCTACCAACACATCAACATGGATTTAGGCCAGGTCATAGTACTACTATTGCACTCTTGGGAATAACTGATGAAATTATAAAGAATCTAGATAAACACAACTTTTATTATCCATCGATTACAGCAAGGCCTTTGATACAATGAATCATCATTCAATGTGCACCAAAATGAAATACTTTGGTTTTGATAATATGTCGTGCTCATTCATTGAATCCTTTCTAAATGTTAGAACTCAACGTGTCGTCATGGAAGACAAAATCGTCTGAACTTGGGGTAGCTCATGGCGCACCCCAGGGATCAGTATTAGCTCCCCTTCTTTTCACTATATACACTTCAGATTTCTCTAAGGTCTTGAAAAAATTTCAAATACAAACATATGCAGATGACACAAACTTATTTTTTAGTGATAGAATCGAGAATATTATGAACCAACAAAGTTATTTGAATGAAGATATACAAAAATTATTTGAAATATCCAAGGATCATTTACTCACTATCAATCCTACCAAATCAACAGCCATAATATTCGGAAGTGATAAAGATCGTCAGAGGGCCATAGACAATATTTATATCTTTACAAGTTGATGATCAATTGGTGATATAAAGTGATACGATAACAATTTTAGGTTTGATAATTGATCACAATTTCAAATTTATAAAACATGTAGGTAAGTAATCTTATAGGACACTATTGTGATATTGTTTATGGCCCATAAACTATATTCTGTATTCTATAGCCCGCTATAGAATACAGAGAGTTCAAAACGCGTGTACTCGGTTCATCTGTAATATCAAATATAGGGAGAATGTGACACCTCATATTGATGACATCGGATGACTGAAAACGCATAATAGACGAGAGTTGCATCAAGTTCATTTCCTTTTCAAATAATTTTTAATAAAATACCAGAAGATTTAATGAAAAAGCTCACTCCACGTCATCAAGTTCATAACAGATACCTTAGGAAAGTTACCACCCTTACCATACCCAAACATTTCACTGTTTTTTATGAAAAATCATTCACATATCAGGCTGCTACCACTTTCAATATACAGGGTGTCCCTGGACTTCCTCTTTTCCTCTCGAGAATGTATAGATGGGGTCAAAATATCACCAGTACTTCATATAACTTTTTTTCCTAAAATCCTTCGTTACCAAGTAACGGGCCCTCGAAGTTACAAAATGAAAAATGTTTTTCTTTGATAACTTTTCAAGTGTATATTCAGAATCATCCAAATTTTGGTAATTGACTAAACAAATGAATTCCTTCGATGAGCTTTCATGCAGGAGTCAGTTGTTTTGCTACAAAGTCAGGAACGGACTACCCCCGATGGTCCACACCCCAAAACTTTGAAATGACAGATATTTTTCAATATTTTTCAACAAATTAAGGTTACTTGGACAATTTTATGAATAAAAGTACTCGTGTGGAAAGTCGATCGGAGCAACGAGTCTTGATAAAAATGTAGTTTCACTCGACGACATCAAACCCGCTCGTCCACCATTATTTGAAATGAATAATTATCAAAGCAGAAATAATAATGATAACGTTAATTCAACAACATTTATCCTGAGATGTCTACCATTATTCGAAAATATCAGTTTTTAAGGAAAATGGAAATGATAGGTAAAATGTTCATAACGAATTTTTATAATGCAAACACGTTTAACTAACGAAACTCAAGAGCCTCAAGAGGAAACAGAAATGAAAAATCCGCTACAGAAACTGCTCGATATGACCACCTTCTCTCTCTATACATTTTCTTAGTCTGCGAAGACACCCTCTCTGTACTTGAAATAGCATTCCAGGGTCGTTTCGTATGGCTTCACAATGTAATGTTATTCTATTCAACAATGCATCTCTTGTGTGAGTAGGTGTAGCGTAAACAAGGCTTTTTAGATGCCCCCACAGAAAGAAATCCAATGGATTTAAATCCGGAGACCTCGATGGCCATGAATATGGCCCACCTCTACCAATCCATCTATTGTGGAAAATATGGTTCAGATGGTCACGCACAATCAAACTAAAATGAGGAGGAGCGCCATCATGCATAAACCACATATCTCTTCGGGTTTGCAATGGAACATGTTCCAAAAGTCCATTCAAATCGTTCTGAATGAACTCCAAATAACGTTCTCCATTCAATCGGTCCTGTAGAACGAATGGTCCTATAAGATGGTTTCCTATGATATCAGCCCAAACATTCACGTTGAATTTATGTTGGTGTTTGGTTTGCAATATCCCATGGGGATTTTCTTCGGCCCATATATGGAGATTATGAGAGTTGATAACTCCATCTCTACTGAAACCTGCTTCATCAGTGAATAAAACTCGATTAATAAAAGTCATATCCTCTCTTTGCCTATCCATGAACCAATTGGCATATTCCAGTCGTGCTGGAAAATCTTGAGGTGTCATGGCATGTACCTTCTGGATGTGAAATGGGTGGAGCAGTTGTTCCCTAATTATTCTATGAATAGTGGACTTGGATGTATGGAACTGTTCTGATAGATTTCTGATGTTCATTGAAGGATCATCAGCGACGGCTTCCAAAATATTTTCCTACAATACAACGGTACGTACAGTCCTAGGAGCGCCCTTACCACCTCGTTTTGGCAAAACTGTACCTACAATAATATCGAAATAAAACAACGTGTTCAAATTAATTATCAATTATTACATACCTGTCTCCCTCAAGCTGCGATCGACACGCTCGAATGTTTCTCTTGACGGTACCGTTCGATTGGGAAAATGCTCGGAATACAGACGACGAGCTTCTGCAGCATTACAAAATGCTCGTCCATAAAATACATGCATATCTGCATATTCATTGAATGTAAACTGTTCGGCCATATCAAAAAAATTCAAAATATCCTATAGAATATTGACAATACAATGATAGTCATATGACAACGCACCACTCAACAAAACAAAATCGCATTCCAGTTTCTCATTTTTTATCAAAACTTTCTAAAAGGTTTTTTTGTCAACATCTGTGAAAGAAATGGAACATAATTATTCCCTGGATATTTCTCACCTGATCATGTGCAGCCGTTTTTGTAGTTCATTCGTTTGCTTTTTATTAGTATAGTAAATATTTTTTCCGATGTGCGTTTTTTCAGCTACATTTAGATTCGTGTTAAAGAATTTCTCCCATAAAATTATAATTATCAGTGAAACTCCTCAACAGTTTAGCTGTGAAGAAGAATTTGAAACATTTGAATGTTGAGTTTCATGAGATTCAGATAACTGATCAACACGAAACGTGATTATTCCACACGTATTATGTACATACGAAATATGGAATGAATTCGATATTTCATAGTAGAGTAGCTTGTTAGTTTAAAAACACCACGAATCTACAGAACTTGATATTTCTTTTGAAGAGATATCTGCTATCACAATTGTGACTTAAACTTCCATATAGGTACTGTACTTTTTGTTTACGACTTCATTTTAGCATACTTTGTATTAATCCTGTTATAAATGTTGTTGAATTAACGTTATCATTATTATTTCTGCTTTGATAATTATTCATTTCAAATAATGGTGGACGAGCGGGTTTGATGTCGTCGAGTAGAACTACATTTTTATCAAGACTCGTTGCTCCGATCGACTTTCCACACGAGTACCTTATTTTGTTGAAAAATATTGAAAATATCTGTCATTTCAAAGTTTTGGGGTGTGGACCATCGGGGGTAGTCTGTTGCTGACTTTGTAGCAAAACAACTGACTCCTGCATGAAAGCTCATCGACGGAATTCATTTGTTTAGTCAATTACCAAAATTTGGATGATTTTGAATATTCACTTGAAAAGTTATCAAAGAAAATCATTTTTCATTTTGTAACTTCGAGGGCCCGTAACTTGGTTACGAAGACTTTTAGGAAAAAAGTTATATGAAGTACTGGTGATATTTTGACCCCATCTAAACATTTTCGAGAGGAAAAGAGGAAGTCCAGGGACACCCTGTATATCATGAATATATAATACCACAACCATGTTTATTGTTCAAAAAGAAAATCAGGAAGATCATATTCGAAAAATAGTGATCACAACAATCTGTAAGACAATAATTCATCTATCAATAATTTTCGTAAATAATTTTTTTTTTGTTGCAACTATATATATATGTATCAATTTATAAATGTACAAAATACTGGTTGAGTGGAAAAGTAGTGTAAGCTAAACTCCGCCAGTATGAATAAAGACAATTTATTAATTATTTTCCACCGTAGTGTGCGCTGGTCAGGCCCTATCCCCCGAAGCCCCGATACATTCGGGAGGGCGTGCCAGCATAATCAACCAATGACCACTCCCCACACTGTGGGGTAAGTGATCATTGGGTCCGAGAATCATGTGCCCTGAGCAAACGCAGTGAGCCAAGAATGACAGCCTTCTGCATCTGTGCGGCTAAGATTTCTGCCTTAGTGCTGCAAGCCGGTATGATTTTGAGATTCGAGAGTGAAGGAGACATCATTCCACCAAGGACTCCAATAATCAGAACGACCATCTTGACAGAGTGATCTGGATAGAGTCTGCGGAGTTCGAAGAGAAAATCTCGATATTTTATCCGTTTTTCCTCCTCTTTTCTGACGATATTCGTCTCGCCAGGAGCTGAAAACTCCACGACAAATATCGTTTTGGTCTGGTGGTCGAGAAGGACTACATCAGGCTTATTAGCTTGTATGAGCCTGAGGGTGGGGAACGAATAGTTCCAATAAATTCGGCACTTCTCGTTCCCCACAACGGATTCAATATCCCCCGGAGCGTAGGGCAACACCAGTGTCTCGTCAATACCGTAAGAGTGCCGTAGATGGTAATATAGCACTCTTAGGGCCGCGTTATGTCGATGGATATAGGCCGAGACCGCATATGCTGGACATGCTGATAGCAAGTGCATTAGGGTCTCGGGTGCCTCGCGGCAGGCCCTGCACCTTGTGTCAGGAACCTCTATACCCATCACGCGACTGCGGTAGACTAAGGTGTTGAAGACACCATCCTGGCAAGCCATGATGAACCCCTCAGTTTCCGACTTTAGCCCACTCGACCTGAGAAAAGCGAACGTCAGGCGCTTTGATAAGCCAAGGTCTTCAACATTATTGAAGAAGACCCCATGCATTGGCTTATCCCTGTGTCTCCGCAGTAGTAAGGTGATCTCTGCGGCTTTTATCTGAGCTTTTTGCTGAACGGGTTCCAACTCGGTGACAGAGTTGTAGTCACCTCGTTCAGAGTCGAAAACTATACCGAGTTCATCAGCTGCTCGAGCAGCTGCCCTAAGGAGAAATGCTCCAATTCCTGCTCTCTCATGGTCACGGACCATGCAGAGAAGGGGATCCGAACTCCTGACGACTTTACAGGCTGTATCCAGTACCATTCTGTCATGTAGACACTCCAAACTCAAAAGTCCACAACCTCCCTGTTGTCGGGGGAAGTACAACCGTGGAACGGACGATTTGGGATGCAAACTCCTATAGAGATGCATCATTTTTCGGGTCTTTACGTCGAGTTGATACAGCTCCTCCCGAGTCCACTTCACTACTCCAAAGGAGTAGAGTAAGATTGGAACGGCAAGCATATTTGTTGCAGCTACTTTGTTCTTCCCCGACAGCTCCGATGACCAGATTTGTCGAAGTTTGTGCTGATACTTGCCGCGGAGAGAGTTTTTCAGTGCAGTTACCTCTTGTGAGTGGCGTTGTTCCACCCCGAGGTAAGTATACGTCTCTCCGGCATCCAGATGGTGTAGGATGCTTCCATCTACGAGCTGCACATCCTCTCCGTAGTCCCCGCATCGTCCTCTTTTGAAATGAACCATTGCACATTTGTCTATACCGAATTTCATACCGATAGCATGCGTGTACTCTTCCACCACCCTCAAGAACTGATGGAGATCCTTCTCTCCAGAGGCATGAAGTTTAAGATCATCCATATAAAACAGATGGGTGACCTTGTGCCTCCGGTTTCCGGGGGTGCCACAGTTATACCCTCGAGTGTTTCTGAGCGCAACGGATAATGGCAATAGTGAGATGCAGAATAAAAGGGGACTGAGGGAATCACCCTGAAATACACCCCTTCTGAAAGTGACCCACCCTGTTTGGACTCTTGCTTGACCAGATGTTATGGTGAAGCGAGTTCGCCAAAGTGGTATCAGTTGTTCAATGCATCTCACTATGTTGTCGGGTACCGCAAGGCATCTGAGCAAATGCAAGATGAGCTCATGCGAAATTGTATCAAATGCCTTACGGTAATCGATCCAGGCCATAGAGAGGTTACGCTTATATTGTATCGAGTCCTGCGTTACACATCTATCGATGAGCAGGTTCTCTTTACATCCAGCGACTCCTCTCTTCGACCCTCTCTGCTCATATATCCGTTCGAACACTCGGTCAACTGCGGTGAGTATTCGTGTGTATAAGATGCTTGTAAACAACTTATAACACGAATTCAAGCATGTTATCGGTCTGTAATTCTTAGGAATCGACAAATCTCCGCTTTTGGGGATGAGAACGGTCCGCCCCTCGACAAACCAATCCGGAATCGGCTGCTCTCCGTCCAGCCATAAGTTGAAAACTCTGGCCAGATGGCGGTGGGTACTTGGTAGTTTTTTCCACCAATAAGTGTTCAGCCCATCTGGGCCTGGAGCAGCAAAGTTCTCGGAACCAACAAGGGCTCTTCGAACGTCATCCGGGGTTATCGGGTTGCGCAGTTCATTGAGCTCAGGCTGTCGAAGCTCTCTGTTGAAAGCTTCGAACTGCGCTAGGGCTGGAGTGTCTAAGTTGAGTGGCTGCGGGTGTTCATAGATATCCTTCCAGAAGGATTTCACCTGATCAGCAGTCGGCGGATTATCCACAACACGTGGAGGCTCTTGGAATAAGCGAGAAGGTTTCTCGCGGAACCTAAGATTTTCCGCGATACTTCTCGCTCGCCTCACTAGTGACTTCTTAGCAGCCACTAGCATTCGTATCCTATCAAGGCAATGCTGTTTGGTGATCAACAGCACGCCTTGGCTTAGAGTGTGATGGATACGTCGTAAATTGGCGGCTATTCGCCGCACTGCGGGCGTGAAAGGCCTATTGGCCGCCCTGTAGTCCATCACACATTGGATACGAGACGCGTGTTGTCTCGCCGACGTGATCTTAGCCTCCATCTTGTGTACACGCCGTTCAATCTGCCGAACCGCAAGGCCGGGATTTCGTCCTTCCGATTCGGAAAGCGATTGGACGACGTTATACACGGCGGTGTTGATTTGCCAGATGTCAGCCTCTTCTGTTAGAACACTATGAACCTCCGCATCCAAACAAGCCAGTTCTTGTGGCTTCAGGGGCCTAATTCTGTGGAGCGCCCTGCATGTTCTGATTGTCGTCTCCATTGGTGGTATGGTGCGAGTCTCCTCTCCAGCCGTGCCAACGGGTGGTAGAACTGCCACTTCTACCACTTCGTTAGCAGACTGGGGAGGAGCTATATAGCCCTGCCGCCGAAGATAGGATACGTAATCCCTAAGATTTTGGGCGGAAAAGGCGGCATGCTCCGGATGTGTTTCACGCCACAGAGCATGCAGTCTCGCCATGTACCCTCTTCGAGCGGGCTCACTACTCTCGTAGCAATGCATAAGGCTATCTCTCAGCTCATGCGTCCACTCAAAGCGTCCGTTGTCGTTGCCAGGGTTGTCATCAGTAGGCAAATCATCGTTATGGGCCCCACCACCTTGCCTCTGACCCCTCCGAGCGGGTCGATTGTGGGGGCCCCTTCCTTGATCACTGGGAACCAAGTGTTGGGTTCACCGGGTGGTTAGCCCTGTGGACCCACGGCCGGCACCGGAGGGAGAATAGAGTTCTCCTTCCCGGGTGCGCCTGAGCTGCCGGTCCGGTTTTGCACCAGTTGCTCGGGTAAGTGGTGTCGCAACTCACCAAAGGCCAAGGGTGTTAGTGGCCATCCCTGCTTATTATTATTATTATTATTATTATTATTATTATTATTATTATATACTTCGAGAATAAGGGAGTCGGTATCAGTGTGGAGTGATGACGCATCTTCTCCAAACTGTTGTTTGATACATCCATGGAAAAAATCGTACATGACTGTTTTGGATAATTCTAGAATGGAAAATCCCAAATACAGTGGTTTATCATGATGAAATTTCACTCTAGCCAATTGAATGGCAATAACATTTTCTGTAAAAATGGAGCATTTTTTAAAATTCGGTTGCAATATGAGACAACTAGCACCTATAGTTCTCTTTATATTTTCCCAATGTGTAATGAGTCTAACGTCAATTCTATTGTCTACGTTTTCCATTGTTTTTCCATAGATTGCATCATTCATTAGTTTATAGAAATCGTTTTCAGATCTGTTATTAGACCGATTACGCATTTCAGTATTCAAATCTATATAGGGCTTCATCCAACATGATTGCTTGAACCTCAATGCTCTATGTGTGTTCATCACTATCAAACTATGATTGACAGCTTGCTGTAAGTTTCTATAGCGAACAATATATTTTCTTCTATCGTTTGAATTCGGAATTAATTTGAGAACTTTCGATTTTGCATACGGAGGTATCAAAAGTTCAACTAAGAATGGAAGTTCGGAATGTTTACCCTGAAGTTCTTGGGGATAATGTATAGCCACTTCCAATTCATATGCATAAGGACTATCAACATCCACATTCATTATATCAAGATTTAGAATTTCATGAGGTGTTAACCATGAAAATTCACCTGTTGGTAATGGTTGTGACATGCTGTGGACATATAGATTTGTTGCATCCAAGTATGAAATGAATGAAGATGGTTTATCTGGATTATAATTTGGTAAATATTTATTGTGTGCTTTATGTTTCCTTTCACTACATTGACTGATTACGAATACCTTTTGGGAAGAAGTGAACCATATCAATGTCAGTTAGTAATTCCAATTCAAAATTCGTATATTTCAACATGGCATCCCACGATAATCAGGGTGCGGTGAAGTATTGTGCCGCATCCAATTTATATTCATCAACAGATATATTTCTAAAGTTTTCAAAAATGTCACATACTAGTAGCACATCTGATTTTAAATATAAATCAGAGTATTCACCCAAATTCTGACATCCGAACAAATTCCATACAAGTTGGGCTCACTCATAATCATTATCTGATGTATGTTCTCAATTGAGTTAATCATAAATTTGATTTTTGGTTGGAAGTCTTGGATGATTCAGTTTGTCGATGTCATCAACAAAACTATAGGGAAATACACCCTTCTCTATCATTGAATTGAAATTTTCAATTTGTGAGAGATGTTTGCGCATCTCGATACACTGATCAGATGTTAAATTTGCACCTTAATTCTCCAAAAAACTAGGCATGAATCTGAAACTATCAATGAATCTCATTTTCAAATAATTCTTTTTCACCCTACCATATTTATCCGTATAGGAGTGTGTAAAGAGATTTTTTGTGAAAGATATATATTTCTCATTAGTTTGTGGGATGACATTCACTTTATCTTTGTTTCAATACAATTCCTTTATGATTTACATGATAAATGAGCAGCAGGGTACCTTTTTTTCCCTGTGAGATGACAATGATCCCTCACTTTAACTTCGCCATCATTGAATTGTTCAAAACAAATGCCACAATTTGTGGCAGAAGCA
Source organism: Leptinotarsa decemlineata (assembly GCF_025532065.1). Lineage (NCBI taxonomy): Eukaryota > Metazoa > Arthropoda > Insecta > Coleoptera > Chrysomelidae > Leptinotarsa > Leptinotarsa decemlineata. The sequence continues at coordinate 28,735,406 of NW_027412529.1, read as the reverse complement.
AACTGTTCCTCTTACTCAGGAGTTTGTGCATCCATAGGAATAGGGAACCCGAGATGATTTTCATGAATATTTTTCAAATCATCTTCAATTTTGCTGTCAAATTTCTGGGCTGTATCCACACCCCCATACGATACAAATTTTGACAAATCATCATTGTATCAACATTTAATCAAATAAGCAAATGAATAAGGCTCATGTTTGAATGTGTTGAACGAGTACGAGTATTCAGGATTTGGCTTAGTGGTATGAATCGGATTGAGTACTGATTTAAAATCGGCATACATTACAAATGGTACCTTCATTTGAATCTCAAAGTTTTCAAACGTTAGTATATTTTCAGGCACCATTTTCCTATATTTATTGACTATGAAATTGGTTGATGATGTTGTAGTTCTCAAGTGATTACAATCATTCATCTTATGACGTAATATTAATTGCTCATTGGAGACATATAATAAACATCCATCACAAAAATATTTCTCATGTTCATGGGCCGATAGTTGACTTGAAACTAAAATCTTGAAAGATCTTTGATCCAACAATAATGACTATTACCGAAATCATCTGTGATAAGTAACAAATGGACATGTCTCCCAAGTTTTCTCTGAGAATAACGTAATGGTCCAATTATTTCATACATTATTTTTCCCTTCTCGAATTTACTTTCTGAACCGTACACATCAACTGAAATATCATTCTGAGCGGGATATATTTATTGATATTCACCTCCAGAAACATGTCCAACCTTAAATACAAATCAAAATTACTGATACATCCAATTTAAACTAGGTAGAAATGCTTACCTGAATCACGTTTCTGGAATTCTGTAGTTTGAGCGATAATTCCATTTCAAAATATATCAAATAAGGAATTCAAATCAGTAGATTGATCGGCTGTTCTATTCTGAGAGTTAAATGATTTGGTTTTCTTTAGGTCTTGCGTTTGCAGAATATAACTCCCAAATACTTCCATATTCACTTTGATGATTTTCTGAACCCTGATGGTTAATTCCAATGATTCAATAACTTTCTGCCTGATTTCATCAAAGAATAACATGTAATCGGTGGAAACAATGGAACTCTGCACCCTGTATGTAGCAATTCGACGCTACGAGTAAAATATTTACCACAGTCACAAGAATACATTTTCTATGATATGTTCTCACTAACTCACTTGATGTAAACTGACATAACCAACACTCGCCGCTTCTTGAATACCACAGTCCTCGCCGCCGGTGCGTCACCATCGACAGCGAGGGTAGAGCCATGCGTTACGTCATAGACATCGCCGCATCGAGGGAGGTAAGGGCACATCGATGAATACGCATTACTCAGCCACACGCGATGGTGTGCATATCTCGCTCTCCTACCGTTTAACGTTTGCTGCTGGGGTAGAGCGATGCGTTACGTCATAGCCTCCATCGCATCGAGAGAGGTGAGGACACACCGACGAATACGCATTACTCAGCCACACGTCGTGGAGTGGACATCTTGCTCTCCAACCGTTGAACGGTGGCTGCTGGGACGTCACACCACTGCTAACTTGGTGGGCTCACACCGATGGAACATTCATTATTCGAAGGATCTTCGAAGTATGCAGACGTATGATTGTACATAGACACGCACATGATGAACCCTGTATCGTGCATTCTCACATACACACACACATACACGTGCCGCAATATTAATGTCAACGCATGCAATATCCCCAAGTGTAGCATATCTCAATTATTTTTCTATATTCATGCCGTCTACCAAGCTAAATGTGTGCCTATAAGAAATACTTATTTACACCCACTATATATGAAGATATGACGATTATATACTTATGGCATCTGTCGCCACAAAATTATGTGAATCCATATGTTTCTAGAAATGATATGAAATCAACAAAAGTTTATGCAGTAAAACTGCTGCAAAACAATTCCATGGCTCTTCGATCGAAATCAATGTGTGAATAATCAGAAAGTATTCATATATATATATATATATATATATATATATATATATATATATATATATATATATATATATATATATATATATATTACTTTTACCAAGTTACTTTGATTAATATAAAAATGATAAAAATTTTATTTGTTTTATTTTTATTTTCCTAACCAATTACTGCAAAGTATATAGCATAATGTAAATGAAAGAAATATCAGTTTGAAAAGAATCATAGTGGGTGCACAATGTCTAAAACGTTAGATAAATTTGGTAAGGGAAAAAATGGGGTGGTAATGTCATTCGAGGTCCTCCCGGGAATGGATTCAAATTAACAAAAGATGGTCATCATGACATGCAAAAAAAACCATTGAAAAATACAAGCGAATCGATTGACGAGCGTGATTGTGTAACTGTATCATATCTTGAGGGGGAAATCAATGGAACAAAGGAGGTCATACTTCTAGCCCTACAAGCTGCAATTCAGTCCACAATAGGTAATGTTGCTCGCGATGCACGTCAAACATTCGACGATAAAATTGCAGGGGCACGGATAACTTTGGCTCGTAAATATAATAATCTCAAAATTGATGTAGAAATGAAAATGTCAGACATAACAGCCTCTACAATGAAAAAATATGACGCTTTGAAACAGAGAGTTGTAGTTTTGGAGAAAAAACATGAACTCAGTTCATCAGCTGGACTGGGGTATCCAGGACTGGACATTGATCCAAATGTTAGAATAATAGAACAAAACCAAAATCAACAGATGACGTAATAATTGAACGAGCATGGTGAATGTATGTATGGATGACTTTCGCGCGCGCGAAGCGAAGCTGAGCGTGCGCCGTCGGGGGCCGAAGCGCGCTTGCGCGCTAGGCCACCCTCCAGGGGGCGCACACTGGCCCGAGGCCCCACCTATCGCCCCGCCCTCGACTCCAAACACTCGCGCATGTACACCCCACCCTCATTGAGCGTGCGCGCCCTCGCTCCATTCCCACCACTCGCGCATGCATGCCTACACCAAGGAGAGCACTCCTCAACATTCAGTTCGACGATTCAAGTCATCAAGATCACTCCAGTCCAGTCCACCCCAGTCCAGTCCAGTCAACAACCTGAATTTTGAGTGAGTTAACAATGTCATGTTTTTATTCTAACTTTGTATTATTTTACATTTTCAGAATGGAATCTAACACTCAGGAATTGAACAACGCTCTGGCATCGATCATGCCGGTGGTCTGTAAAGGTTATTTCATAAGAAAGGACGTGAAAATTAAAAAGCTGATAGAGTTTTCACTTCAGTCTATTGGCTTTCTTCTCATTCTGATTTACAATTGACAAATAGTTCACTATCGATACAGTTTGCATATCCTACATAAATATATTTGCAATATTAGCAAAACGTAGTTGACCTACTTATAAATGGAAACGATTAATGTACAGGGTGTATATACATAAATAAATATTTAAAAGGATAAGTACAATTATCTAAAGGGCACTACATCTCCCCCTTTTAGAAGAATGAACTTCATTCCGGCCGAAAATTAAGGTCATTCATTCTTACAGCTACAAAGAAAATAGGGGCCATGTATTGCCGACCATTTTAGAATTACACATAAAAATTGCACAACCTGATCTATTATTCAGTATAAACGGAATGAAAAACTCTTTTCTTTTGATCCCCTTCTACTAAAACTAACAAAAATAGATACTACCCAAAATTATTTCATTATCCCTACTTATTAGTAATACTTACTTAAATTACAGATACGCCTACAATAATTTAATAGTCTGAACCACGCATTATTAATTTATTTTATTTCTCACTATATATATAACTGCACTCTGTTTTTATGCACTGTCGTAATTTTATTGTCTTTAAGGTTTTTTAGATCACAATTGACATTGTCACAACTAACGATTGAGTATGGGCTTTTATACCAATGATCAAACTTTGATCTTTTTTCATTTGTTATCGTAACCAAGTCTCCAGGGTTTAAATTAAAGGATTTTGAAGTTTGATCATATTCAATTTTACGTTTCTCCTTTTCCCTGATTAAAAAATCTCTAGCCCTTTGGTGAGAAATTTGCAAGCGGTATTTGAGCTCTAAATAATAGGCGTCAGGGTTATATACTGGGTGTATTTTGTCAGTCAGTGCGTTTGTCAGTTCGGGTCTTTTTCCAAAAACTAGTTCGAAGGGTGTATAGTTATGATATATACTGGGGGTCGTATTGTAACAAAAACTATAAAATTTTATCCATTTGTCCCAGTCTGTGTGTGTATCGTTAACGTACATTCTAACATACTCGTTAAGTACCCGATGATTTCTCTCACAGCCACCTATATTCTGATGATGGTTGGCAGTGGAGAATTTTTGCTGGATATCTAGTAGTTTACACATTAGTTCTAATACCTCGTTTTCATATTCAGTTCCCATATCAGTCCGTATTTCGCGCATAGGACCATAAACCAAAATGAAGTTATCAACTATGGCCTTTGCGATAGTTAAGGCGTCTTTATTAGTTACAGACGCTATAACAACGTATTTTGTTGATACGCACTGAGCTGTAACTGCATAACAATTACCGTCTGATGTTTTAGGAAATGGTCCTATGGTGTCTATACACGTAATATCAAATGGCCGTTGAGGCGTTGGTGTAATCACCAATGGTTCCCTATGACCAATTTTACCTTTATTTATTTGGCATTTTTGACAAGATCTTACATAGTTGGCTACGTCCTCAGACATATTTTTCCAACGAAACTTGGTCCTGATTTCCTTCAAGAGCCGCTTCTGTCCACAGTGACCACCAAAAAGTGGATGATCGTGGTACTCTGTTATAAGTCTTTCTCTTTCGCTTCTATTTGTGATAATTGTGGGTTCATCATATAGTATTATGTTTAAATTTTTCAATGTGTTTATACCCTTTTCTTTGAACTCATTTATTGTACATATTGTGAATATAGGATCCTTATTTTTCAATTTCAATTTATCAATATTATTTTTGCTAGCTAAAGTTTCAAGCCGAAACAACATTTTCTCTAAAGAAAAGTTGTCATTAGAAAATGTATTGTTTCCATATCGCTGATCTTGTTATTTTGACCTAGGATTATCCGAAGAAAATCTGGTTTAATCGCAAATTTTAAATAAGGGATATTTATAGTTGTAATGTTGTCAGTGGTTTGAAAAACTTTTGGTTTTTTATTTTTTGGGCTAGTATTTGTCGTATTGGTCGTATTTGTATTTTGAAATTGTTTTGTCATTGAACGTGTTGTAGCGAAAATTTGTGTGGATGTGGTAGGGATGTTTTTAAGGTCTTTTATGTGAATACGAGATAAAGCATCTGAGCCAACATTATATTTGCCCTTAATTCTACCTCAAAGTCATATTCCTCTAGATCTAAACGCATACGCGTCAATTTGGAGGAAGGATATTTCATAGCAAATAGACAAGCGAATAGACAAGCGGTTTGTGGTCAGATTTTACTAAAAATTTATGACCAAAAAGATATGGCCAGAAATACTTGATTGCCCAATGTATGGCAGCTAACTCTTTCTCAATTGTGGCCTTGTTTATTTTGCCTTTTGTAAAGGCCTTCAAAGCATAAGCAATTGGTAATTCTATTCCATTATAATTCTGTGAAAGAATTGCTCCACAAGCTTGTTTAGAGGCATCGGTAGTCACTATGAATTGTTTTTCAAAATCGGGGTATTGTAATATTTGAGGTTTCAAAACTTTAAAAAGGAGTTTTGGCACTCTTCGGTCCAAATAAATTTTGATTTCTTTTTTGTTAATTTGTTGAGTGGGACTGTCAGTTCCGCGAAATTTTTAATGTAGTAATTTGAAAAAGCAACAAACCTTTTTACCTCATCAGCGTTTGTAGGCACCGGGTATTTGTTTATAGTTTCGTACTTTGACTTGTCAGGTAAAATTCCATCGCTTGTAATAGTATGACCTAGATACGAAACGTTATTTTGAAAAAAAAATGCATTTATTAGTTTAAGACAAAATTTTCTGCATAAGTCAAAAACATTTTTTAAATTAGAAAGGTGGTGACTTTTAGAACAGCCTATAACGATGAGATCGTCCATGTATAGGAACGCTTTTTCTGGGGTTATTACCGAAAATGCTATGCTCATCATACGAGCGAATGAGTTGGGAGAAACCTTTAGCCCAAAAGGTAATCTAGTAAATCTAAATGATCCTGAGTTTGTACTGAATGAAGTGATATCGCGACAAGTTTCTTGTATCGGTATTTGATGGAAGCCTGACTTCGAGTCGAGAGTACTGAAAAATTTGTCTCTTCCTAATTGGTCTAAAATATCATCTATCCTTGGTAAAGGAAACTTATCTGCAATTAGTTTTTTATCAAGCAACCTGTAATCTACAACTAGTCTCCATTTTTTATCTCCGTTATCAGACTTTTTAGGAACTAGTAAGATGGGACTATTATAACTAGAAATGGATGGTTCGATAATTGAGTCTTTCAACATTTTTGATATTTGTTCATTTACTTCTGAAATTTTTGAGTGCGGCATTCTGTAATTTTTAACGTGAACTGGAATTTGATCTGTTAGTTTAAATTGCTGATAATAGAAATTCTTAATCGTTAGACTATCGTTTTCTAAACAAAAAATATCATAACATTCTAGACATAGGTTCAATGTATCCGATTTTGCGAACTCAGGGATTTCGCAATGTAATTCTTTAAGTAATAATGTTTTACGCTGGTCATCGGCACGCTTTTCTGATATATGCAATATATTGAAATTTTGTAGGTTTTCGGTTTTTATTTTAAAATTTTTAATTGTCACACTTTCCATTGTCGTATTTAAGACTTTAACAAATGGGCTATTCGGAGACGCAATACTGCTGGCTATAAAAACTCCTGGAGCCAATTCTTGGTTTAAGATAACTACGTCAGATTTTATATTACATAATTGCTCTGATTTTCTTATAACTTCGCAACGAGGTGGAATAATAAGTGTATTATTGTATGGACTATTAAAAATTGGCAAAATTACTTCGTTATTACAAATCTGCATAAAAATAGTCCGGTCATCGTAATCTAATTTACACTTATGTTTAATAATGAAGTCCCTTCCTAATATACCATCTACTGGGATCGGAAAATCACTTTCCACTACTTGAAAGGTGTGATATACATAGGAGTCGGCGAGGAAAATTTTTGTGACGGTAGATGCAATGGAACTTGTACTACCTTTTGTGACTCCTTTCATTTGGACGTTATTTGCCCTGTTGACTATTTGTTCATGTTTAATTTTGTCTCTTTTAAAGAGAGATATGTCCGCCGTCTTCTTCTACGATGAAATTGGAGTTTACTACACCACTGCTAGCAACTTCACTTCGTTTTCAGCTGGTGGTACCCATTCCAAATTTTTTAGAGTAATAAAAACTTCAACTATAGGCACTTGAACGCGTTGGCAGGATCGCCATGTGAAGGTTGTTTCCTAAGGAAGGACGTGAAAATTAAAAAGCTGATGGAGTTTTCACTTCAGTCTATTGTCTTTTTTCTCATTCTGATTTACAATTGTCAAATGGTTCATTATCGATACAGTTTGCATATCCTACATAAATATATTTGCAATATTAGCAAAACGTAGTTGACCTAGTTATAAATAAAAATGAATAATGTACAGGGTGTATATACATAAATAAATATTTAAAAGAATAAGTACAATTATCTAAAGGGCACTACAGGTCAATTAGGAGAAGGCAACAGCTTCGGGTGATATGCGACGAGCTCTCAGCCCTGACTTATACGAGGAGGAAGACAGGGTTGTGTAGAGAGTCTGTCGACAAACTGCAGCAAAGCTTGGTCCTATTGAAAAGTACTGAGTTACTTGCAATAAGACTAATCCTCAATAATGTAGTTGGCCGACCGCTATCAAGAGCTTAAGACCCTCCACATTGCCCGCAGCAGCACCAGCAGTGAAAACACCTATGGCGCCTTCTCCGGAGGACGTCGTATTGACCCCGTTGGCGGTGCCGCTTTCACCGCTGCTATCGGAGAGGTGAGCGAAGAGATGGAGCCTTTCCTACATAAGTGCAGGGAAGTTGAACTTGCTTCCCGATCTAGTGTGGCCGAGTTGGCTAGCATTTCCCGTCAACAAGCTGAAATTGCTAGCCAACGAAGCAAACTAGAAAAAAAATGGTCGAACTAACAAAAGAAATGGCCGAACTAGATTGGAGGAAAGGCGAAAAGTAATGACCTCTCCGATAGAATGATTTAAAAAGTTAAAGACAATATTGGAAACATTTTTAGTATATCAATTGTAAATGAAAGATTAGGTTTAGGTTGATTAGAAATAACAAATTATGATAGTTTCAAGTTTACATTTGTAATTTTAGGAAAAAAAAAGTGAAATAAAGGGTGTACATTGTTTTGGTTTGGTACACATTGGACAATGCGATGGTTGGGGCATTGTTCTTCACTTCGTCTTATTATTATTTTTTTTATTTCAATTCTAAACTCTTCTAGACAAATATCCCACAACAATTTATAAATTCTCTAATCACTTGTGAATAATCTCTTGAGAAGAAAAAAAAAACATGTTTTATAATGATATCAACAAGTATAATTTCATATGATTCATATTGTATTTTATCCATTCAATTATCTCTTCCATTGAATATAGCTCATGTCATTTTGCAATTCATCCCCACTACATTCCCTCTCCTCCCCACTTCTCCCCCACTCCCTTTCAAAAGTATAAAAGTAGGAATCATCTGATGGAATACTCAGTTGATCACCTACCTTCAACATGGAACCTGATTCAACCACCGAGCCATACAGATTCCCGGAGCCTCAGATAGATGACAACATGTCCATTCAAGAGGATTTTGTTCACTTCATCACTTCACCTCACTGGATTGAGTATGAACACATGACTCATGATTATAGAGTGCAGGTGCTGCATATTACCGGCACCTACGAAGCGGACCTGCCCAGAGTCCGAGGCAGTCGAGGATATTCCTCCACCATCTCCTATCCCGTTTGATGAGGTCCTCAATTCTGATGACGATATGTAATCGATTCCTCATTTCTCTCACCCTTAATCCTTCCCTTCCACGGAGTACACACTTTTCGGTTGGTGTACACGGGACACTGCGAGGTTGAGGCAGTGTCTTCCTCCCTCTTCCTTATTGGTTTTTCATAATAATCACTCAGAGTTTCATGAAGATCGTCATTCTTGTTGCTTTCGAATTTCAAACACTGAATTGTTCACATTTACACTTCACCCCCTTAATTTTTTTCCCAATATAAATATAGCATCAATCCCAATTCTACATCATTCTTCCACGATATCGAGTGCTGATTCCACCACCGAACCGATGAGTGTACCAGAATATTCTATGTCGAGTACAGGACCCATCCAGGTACACGAAATAGATTCAACGTTCGATCATTTCAGTACAACCTTCGCACAATTTCTTCAACGCATCAATGATCTTTCTGATGATTTCTCGGAACGTATAGAAGAAGGTAAGCAAGAGGAAGTACATGCAGATGGATTTCGACGAGTAAGATGACCTAGAGGATTACGATGGATGATTATGCGGACGATGTCATTAGTATATCGTCTGATTCAGATGATTATGAGAACGACATCATCTGTATATCATCAGATACAGATGATTCAGATGACGACACCATCATCATTGTTTATGATGAGGAGGAGCGTTAGTCCATACCATTGCATGGATTAATAAAAAAAACAGCCTTTTTCAGGGCTACAATTGAAGACTGAAACGAAAACAGCTCTTTCCAGAGCTATCATTATACTTTCAAACAGAAACAGGTTCATACCATTGTTAACATTAGGTTAACATTATAGTCTCAAACATTATAGTCCTTTCCGGGCTACAATTGGAGACTGAAACAAAAACAGCTCTTTTCAGAGATGTCATTATACTTTCAAACAGAAACAGGTTCATACCATTGTTAACATCAGGTCAACATTATAGTCTCAAACATTATAGCCCTTTTCAGGGCTACAATTGGAGACTGAAACAAAAACAGCTCTTTTCAGAGCTATCATTATACTTTCAAACAGAAACAGTTTCATACCATTGTTAACATTAGGTTAACATTATAGTCTCAAACAAAATGTATGTCAAAGTACCTTCATTCTACTCTGTAGTACTCATCATTATATGCATATATATATATTCAATGATTGACAAATTGCCAACTTCAACTTTTAGTTAAAGTAGTATTCATCATATGCCCAGATATTCAATGATTAGCAAATTGCCAACTCCAACTTTTCAGTCAAAGTAGTAATTTGTCATATAATGCACAGATATTCAATGACTTACAAATTTCCAACTTCGACTTTTTTAGTCAAAGTGGTCATTTGTCACATAATCTACTGTTTGTATGAATAATGTAGCCCTGAAAAAGGCTGTTGTTTTTTTTTTGACCAGTAGGTCCACGGTTATTGTATCACAGGTTTGACATTGTTGCATGTCGCAAGCATCGCAACAATTCTGTCCCATTTCCATCATAGAAACGGTGTTGATATAATGACACCACCCTTCATTATTGTTTCTGATGGAGTAAAAACGAAAACAACACCAACATAGCTTTTCGATGTTGTCATCAATTGTTCTGATCCGCACATGCACGTCCATCACGCAATATAAATCCATGGGATCTTCTAATGTGCCGGTGATGTTGAGCAATCGTAGACCAATTCTCAAACCACCATCACCTTCAGATGAATCAGCTACAACCCCTTCATCATCGCCTTCACCATTCATGGCCCTCTCAAGCTCCATCACGTCATCATCTTCGTCACTTTCATCAGCCTCGTTTTCATCTTCGCCTCTTCCGTTAGACTCTTTTTCATCTTTGTCGACTCCAAGATCAATCTCCTCTTCATCGACTCCAACATCTTCAACTATCACTTCCTCTAGCGGAATGTTGACATCCTCATAATCTGACTCGCCTATCCAATTATATGCATCAACAGAACATATTCTATTCAATGCAGCAACTATTTTTTCAGTATTCATCTTGATGTTTTCCCACATCTGCAGAGTGAATGGATGAACTTCAGGATAGCAAGTCGACTTATATGATTGTATAGGTAGTGCTAGTGTTACGACCCCCACTTATCACTTGACTCGTTTTGAGTGGAAGAGAAGGATATAGCATTTCAAAACATAAGTTCGTATGAAGTCATGTTTGTGAGAAGAAGTTCTCCCACTATATTTTCACATGGTGTCAATTTGTATAAATAGAGAATGTCGGTATAGAAGACGAGAGCAATCAGAGTTTCTATGAGTCACCTCTTAATGTTCCTAATCGAATTAGTGAAATGCCGTTTCCAAAAGGGTGGAATGAAAAACCAAAAGTGTGCGTCTACCCAATGATGATTGCGGGGGCTATTGTGTGCTACTTTTGTCAAATAAGTAGACCTAAGGAAACAATTAATCCATGCACTGGTATATGCAATGATTGTATGTCGCGGATTCAGCTATCGCCTCCATCTCATCCACCGAAGCGAACAAAATCAGAATATCGTCAGCAACAGTCACAGTGCCTGAAATGGTCCGAACCTATTATATTCAATAATATGGGTATTTGTAGAAATATTTGAACCACCTGTGCTGCTGTTCCAGCTCCGCTGCAACGTTGTTTGCGTTGTGATACATACTCTATGAATTGTTGGAATCATGTATGCACTACATGTAGAAGTACTTGGGATCTTTGTGAGAAGGTTGGTCAACTCTACCCCAATAGAAGAATTCATTTCTTTCAATGTTGGTGTCTGACACATGAACAACAAATATTGAGGAGGAGAATCGAAGAACGTTCCACATCAACAGAGACACATTAACACCTTTTTATTTTTATTGTCGTTATTGTCCTCTGTTACTAATTAATATATTATTTTGAATTTATTTGTATTATTTTCTCACATTTTAAAAATGCATGCAACACAAAGTGTTTCTCTTGAATGACAAAGATCTTCACATGCGAGAACAGTTTAGTGAAATAGCACATGTGGCAGTTGATGAAAAAGCGCATGCGCTAGTTTATTTTCTTCTATAAAAGGTAAAGTATTAATATCATCACCTTTCCTATTCACATTCTATTGCTATCACATAACATTCCTCAGACCTAATTATCATCATCATGAGCTCTATGCCGCTATTGATTGCTGAAGATGGTTCACCACTTGTTGATATCGATCACACTGATTTTGGAAATATTCCAGTATTACATTTATCGAGTCAAGAGTTGATAAATGATTTTGATATTGAAGACTTCGTTAACTTTTCAGATGTGCCGGAACCAATTGAGCAAATTGTTGTTGAAAATCTAATCGTTTTGCAATTATCATCACTCAAATACCCTTCATCTACCCTTCCTCTTGGTGTTGATAAGAAATCTAGAACAATCTAGAGGAAGCTTACTAATGCATCTTCATCGAATGTCACTGACTTCAAAGAAAAGAAACAATCGAAAAGAGTTGTGCGAGAGAAAAAACCCGCAACGAGAAGTGACAGATCGAAGAGAAAAACAAATTGAAGGAAGATTTGAAAGCTGAATCGCTATCTTCTTTCAGTCCACTACATCGGTTTGGAGATATGAGAAAGAAAACAAAATGACGCCTTGTAAAGGCACAGATGGCTATTGCTGAACACGAAAAGAGTGAGCGAGCTTTCAATGTTAATAAGGAAACTCTTCAAGCTTTAGATGCCAAGATTGCATTAGCCAAGGTTGAATTGGTTAAAATGTGTAAAGATGCAGATGAACTCCGTTCAGAAATTGTGGAAGATAAACAATTCAATCAATGTTCGAGAATGCGAGCTCAGGCAGAGCTTGAGGAGTCGACTCAACTTTATGAGATGGCATTATCAGTGAGAGATAATTGGCGAAAAGAGTTGAAGAGTGCATTTCAAAGTAACAGCGATTAGTATTGGAAATTGTAATGTGTTTTCAATATCGTGAGTTGGAAAATATAAGCGGGAATGGAGTATACAATTAATTTGGTTTGGTATACACAGAACATTAGTAGATACATTTGAACCATATTTGATTCATCATTCCAAGAATTTTGTTCGTTAGGAAGGCCTAACCATTTTACATATACTTTTTTTTTCTCTTCAACACCTCAATCAGATATACGTCAGGATTTTCGGTTCGTAATAACTCTTCTTCGTAAAAACATCCTCTAATAGGTTGTTAATTCATATCTTCAAGATTATAAGTCGTGGGGGTGGTTTTATTAATTTTAACAATCTTGAAGAGCCTTGGGTGAAGTTCGCAGTGTACAATATCATTCAATTGGAATTTGGGTTTACTTTGTTTTCCTCCAATACCTTTGATACCTTTGAATTTCACTTTTGTTGTTGAATTAACATTGATAAGTGTCATACCTATTGTACGATGAACTTCATTGTTATATCTACTAGTTATAGTTGGAAGAATATCAACCCATTTGTGGTGATCTCTTTTTGAAAATTCCTTGTAGAGCCATGCCTTCATTGTACAAATCACTATTTCTGCTATAGCCGCCTTCTTTGTGCTAAATGTTGAATAATGATGAATATTATATTCTCGCATGAGAGATAAGAAGCTTCTATTGAAAACTTCTCTCCCTTGATCGCTTTGTATATGTTTGGGGGAAATTTTGGCTTCCTTCAGGACATGTTTCATTGCATTAGTTATTGTACTACCTGTTTTATCTTCAACTGCTACAGTCCACAGACATTTTGAGTAACAATCGATCACTACAAGTATACATCGGTATCCTTTATTACTTTTTGCGTGAGGTTGTAGTTCAGCTAGATCTATTTGCCATATATATGCAAAACCTTTGATGGTGGTTATTCTTCTGCGAAAATTACGACTTGCAGGTCTATGTGATTCATTGACAACTTGTCTGTTCACATCACTCATTTCATTAGTCATTCTATTTCATATGATTGAAGAAAAGAGGTGATAATGTTACTGCATTGAATGATGATGTGACAGTGATCATTACTTGTGGATATATCAATATATTATACCTTCTTCACGTAATTTTTCAATTATTGAAATCATTTCATTGTCATGTCCACTATGCTCAGCTGACTTTGAAGCTACCAATAGTCGTAAGCGAGCACACACAGCGAGCTCAGTACACATAATTCACAGGTTAATAATTATATGTTTTCTCCATTTTCGCTCGTTTGAGTGCTCCACCAATTTTATTTCTACTTCTTGATAAATATTGTGGTGAGGTTGGATAACTTCACGAAGTTTTTCAGAATTTGTCTTTTCAAAACCATTATTTCAGATGATATTGTTCATATGAGGTATTCGTTATTTTCAATATTTTGGAATATACTTGACGAATTTTCTTCATCATCAACATCTTGCGGATTCTTCAAGAAGATCATATCATACAAGTCTAGACTACCTGCGCATTCATATTTTTTCACTTTATTAGCATCCCAAAATGAAATGTTTCCATTTTTGACTTCCCATTTTCAGCTTTTGTGTAATCCATACGTACACCAAATGTTCCATCACATGCTGAATTTCTAGATTTTACATTTTTGAAATGTTTCGCCAAAACATCTTCACGAATTTCATTCATAGGTGAGGAGTCAGGATCCGAGGAATCGATGTGGTACGATGATGGTGTTTTGAATAGAGTTGTTCTCATATCGTCTTGAAGTGTGCTCGTGTCACTATTCACAGATGATACACTACCAGAAAAATGTTTTTAACTATTGAAGTACTCATGGGATAATTTGAAGTAGATTGAATATTTCCATGTTTTGACGATAAAACTGATGATTTCGAAGTAGCGTTTGATGATAAAACATTCAATGGTTCCGTTATGAGCTCATACAATTTTTCGAGTGTCATACGATTTTCAATATTATCATTCTTGATAGAGTTGTATTTCTGCCTGACAGCTTCTGTTGTCTCTACTAGTTGACGTTTCAAATTCATTCCATTGTTTTCATTTTCATTCATTCCAATCATTTTTGTATTCATATTGCCTTCTTTAAATTATAGCTTGATTCGCTGAGGGAGTGACCTCTACAATATTCAGTGGTAGAATAAATTTGAATAACAAGATCATGGATATATAAAACTATCGAATCCTTTGCGATATCTACCTTCATCTATTTTTCTATCCTTATCAACGACTAAAAATCCATATTGGTCCTCCCAGCATTTAACACACATCAATTGGAATTGCTTGAATGTTACATCGGGTGATACATGATCTGAATAAATGTGGTGTGAAATCGTCTCATCTTGTTTGAACATTATGATGAAATTGGTATTGTCACGCACTAATTGTTTGGGTACCCGTGAATATGTCTGTGCGAGATAAAAAAAATCGACATCCTTATGACGTCCCATACAGAAATATGATCTAATAATATTCTGCTTTTCACATATCTCATCATCGAAAATGGAAACAAAATTAGGCTTAGCGTCGGAGGGTTCCACTAATTCTGCATTATTGCTGAAAGTATAAAAACCTAATCCTTTTATAGGTTCCAAAACATATCGCAAGTACTGATATTTAGATTGATTGAGTGATTTCGAATACAGATACACATTTCTAAATCTCAGTCCTTATGGATGAGTTAATAGCGATATCATAGCATTCGTCTTTCCACAATTTGAAGGTCCTATAATGATTCCTCGAACTGATGATGGAAGTAGTGGACCATGTCTGAATACCCTTTGTCCATTCAATCCATACCCGAATTTCTCATCTAGATTATCAACAGCAAACTTTTTTTCTGTTCTACAATGCGCATCGTGCCGTGGTTGGATACTATATAGATGTTATTAGCTTATTCATTTCAATGTGTACCATCAAACGATACGGACGTATTGAAAGTGATAGTAAAATTAAAAGAAATTGTGATTCCATAAAAAAACTACCTTTCGAATTACATATACCCAGAGGTTATCAATACTATGGACCAGGTACCAAATTGAAACACCTTCAGCTAACAACGATCCTGGAATCAATAAATTAGATATTGAATACAAAAACACGATATTCAAAATTCTAAGCATCCATCCGATCTTGCAGCAAGACATTTAGCCGACAAAGAACTTGAATACAGCGCTTGGGATAGGGTTAAATTTAAGGACGCGAGTATTGGAGAAAGAGCAGCTGCATTACTTGTCACCAACATTATGAAAGCAAAAAGACATATGGACATGGGTTGTAGCACCAATAAGAAAAAAAGTAAGAGGAAATAAACGGAGAAAAATAAAATTAGAAAAGTTGCATTTGGTGCTGGGATAGTCCATAAAGTGCGAAATGTATTGAAAAAAGCTGGCGGGGATCAATTTGTGACGAATAATAGCAAGAAAGCTATCACTGTGGCATTGCAGGCGGCACGTAAATACCTCAAAGCTGCCGGTGGAAAGATGAAAATCCTGTTCTCAAGATCGGTGGACTTTTGCCATTGATACCAATTTTTGCTAGACTATCCGCACTAGAGAGTTTGGCGGGAGCCGCTGCTGGTATTATCAAGGCACTGAATTCAGTAGAGCCATTAGAGCCAGCAAAGCGGCTCTAATGGAAGCCAATTGCCACAATGAAACCTTGAAGGCTGTAGCATTGGGCAAACGCGAAAGTAGAATATACCTTAAACCGTACCGTAAAGGATTAGGCCTATATTTAAAACCATACAAACCCGCAAACAAATCAAAAAACTAATTGATCCCCTACCTCAGAGGCCTCTCACCGATATCGATCTCAGTTATTATGCACAAAAAATGGAAATTCCACATTTTCATGGTGTTTTTATGCGTGACAGATTACCCTCTTCAGGTCCAAGTCAAAACGGAAGCTATTGTCAATCCAGATGGAATAAGTGGACCAGGAACACATTGGGTGGCATATAAAAATGTGAGAAAGAAGTCGTTGATAGTTATGGGGATCTACCCCCACCATTGGAATTGACTCGATTCTTTCGAAAATGTTCGAATGTAAAAATCAAATATAACTATGATCATCAGCAGAAATTTAATACAGTTCTCTGTGGTCTCTTGTGCTTACAGTTTCTCTCTGAATAAGTTTCCAAATAAAAATGGATACAAAATCAAAATTGGATCGGGAGGCTATCAAGAGGATGGAGTTTTCACTTAGGATGTTTTCAAAATATGGTACCTTGAAAAAAATTGATAAAGTTATGCTTGCAAATATGATTAAGGAAGTGATACTTGCATGTGAGATTGCATATGTTTGGGAAAAGTTAACCAAATATCTAAAGATGACATCGATATAATGAAATATAGAAATTGTTACGAACACTACCCCGATGAAAATTCAGATTCGGATGTGAATGATGGTCCTATACCTCGAAAATCTGTATGTTGTATTTGTAGTATAGAGGATATGAATATTGATATCAATGAAAATAATATTTATTACACCTTTGAAAAAGTGTGAATTGTCTCAGATGTGCTGTTGCTGTGCACAACAATAAATTAAAATGTGTTTCATAAGATTCCTCAGTCATGTCACGAAAGTCCGAGCTACAAGCTTTTGGGACAAGTGTCTTGAGTGCGGATTTTTTTCCACCTGTTGAATTGGATAGGAACAGCCCTTATGGATTAGGACTTTTGGGATTCTCTGAATGCAATACAAACAATAATATGACTGATGCTAATAATTCAATGAGTTTCAAAATCAGTAATGACAACTCATCGACACTCCAAAAGCACACAATTGAAATTCCATGTGGTGCTTACGAAATAGAAGAGATTAATGCCGTCATACAGGAACATATTAGGTGAAGGTTGTTTCATGATAAAAAACCAATTAATATCGTTGGAGATGACATTTTTATCTACACGCTGATAATAATAATACATTCAAATGTGAAATGCTATCCAAATATGAAATTGCAGAAATGATGGGGTTCGCTCATGGCATATTTCCACCAGATCGGATACATGAATCCTCATTACCAATAAACATTACAACTGTGAGACTTATCCGCAATATAATATCGGGTTCATATACAAATGGTGAAGACTCCCACATTCTTTTCCCAATCGATATTGATGTTGAACCTGGATACAATCTTACTAAAGAACCACACAGTATTATATATATGCCTGTCGGTCCAGAAGGTTGTCAATTGATTCACAACATTACAGTGCGTATTTTGGATGAAAAAAAATTACCTTATCGATTTTGGAAGTGAAGAAGAAATTTTCATTATTTTGGAATTGAAGAAAATCGAATAACTATTTTTATGGGTTTCATTTATAATAGACAAAATCGTGTTGAACAATCCCAAACCAAAACGAGCTACACAATTAAAAAAAAATGCATAAAAAGAAGCTCATTCCACAAGTATATGCTCAACAGTTAGCACATAACGCTCTGTCTGTGAGTGATCTTAAATTTTTAAAATCGATTGGATTGAAAGTGAGAAAATAACAATGGTGCTCGAAACAAACAGTGGAAAGTTTGATATATTCGATGAACCAGTGCTCGATCATTCTCTCATGAGTTTACATGAGCACACATATGAGTCCTATGGATCACCGCTATTCAGGAATTCATATGAAATTAGAATTGCAACCAATTATCAAGATGATATACTAGATATTGCCGAGACATTCATTTACATAGAAGGTAAATTCACCCCCAAAGACGAAGCGAAAACATGCTATCTCTCGAATAATGCAATTGCATTTCTCTTTCATAAAATTCGTTACGAAATAGGTGGTGAACAAGAGGCTGTTGTTAAAAAAAAACATCTGGAAACTCTTCATTTTGTCATCATCGCATTCCAAAGCACTACCGCATCTGAAGATAGAACACAGGATATTAAAAAATTCACAACTGCCGATATCGATAGTATTCGAGTATAATTGGATTCTGAAGTTTATCCATATGAGCGTTGGAATTTGAATTTCGATAATAAACTTGATGCTCCTGCTCATTATGCCTTTGAGAGTTTGCAACGAAGTTATTATGATAAAGAAATGAGTGAACCTCTGATGGACATTGGACAATTCAAAGAGAATCCGCTATTCATCATCGATTGTTCCCATCAACCGAATGCAACAAAATCATCAACTATTGACATAAATATTGAGTTTGAGACGAGGAAGACCAAGTTTCCAGACAATAATAAAGTATATGCATTAATTTTGCATGATACAGTTTTAACATACAATGCATTGGATGGTTCAGTTCACAGCAGATAATGACACTCTTTAAATTATTGATACTATTTCATTTTTCCACTCTATCATGTACTGTTTTATAATCTTCTTTTTTTAATTCGTAACTGACTTATATTATGTATTGTAATTTTTTCCTAATTCATGTATATCATGTTTTTTGTTTTGTAATCATTTTCAATTGTTTATAATGGATTTATATAAATATAACATGAAAATAATACAAAGTTTTTTATTCGACATCATTTATGATTTACAGGACGATACAGACTATCTTAAATAACTTCTTCGTCATAGTCATCATTTTCGCAACCATCTTCAATTTTCTCTCGATTTTCATCCTTCAATTCAAAGTTATGAATGATCCATTCTGGCAAGTATGGTTGAAGACTATACAGGAATCTTCTCAGGTTCCTGTATAGTTCAATCATAACCTCACATAGTTGACCCAATTCCAATTCATTATCCAGAAATTTGTTACAAACTTCTGCACCACTCCGATACTTCTCAGCATCACGAAGACATAATTCGATTTGTTTTTCATCATAGCATACACTCATATCGTGAATGCTTGCATGTTCGGCTCCATCACCCAACACCTTCAATTCAGACGACAAATGTTGAACCGATGATTTGAGATCTACAACATCGATCCAATCTTTACTTGCATACTGCATCCACATCTTTGAATGGTAGAACTGAAATCGAATAAAAAGCAATAAGCAACCTCCAACTTGTTTCCATGATATAATACTCACATTTCCATTTTACTTGTAGTTATAAAGTGTGTGTATTCAACTATGTTAGTAATGTTTATATTTCCATATAATTATCATCTGAATCATCTTATATATGAATATCATTAAAACAAAAAGAAATTCACTGAAAATGATTACAATTATTATTGAAAAACAAAAAGAAATTCACTATTATTAATTACTATTACTATTCAATCATATTGAATTTGACTAGAGATCGCGTTTTCACGCCTGCAAAACTTTGCGGGCTCTGACCTAAATACACCATCGTATATTTACCACTCGATGAGTTGATACTAGTTATATCATCATCACTGAATTGCAACGAAATACGTTTTGGTAGCCATGTTTCAAATAATTTATCATTGCTTACATCTTCCAACGTTAATAAAATTGATTCACCCAACCTTGTAGAATAAGTTGATATATTTTAAATCATGTACACTTGGCAATGATGATAAGGCCTTTTGCTCTAGTATTTCAACCTCCTGTACAATAAAATTATTGATTTTATGTAAATCTACTTTCGTAACGGACATGAAAATATAAACAATTTCCAACAGAAAAATACACTCTCTGTCTTCCTTCTATTACGAACTGAATAACACTCTACCAATTGCTAACTGCTGCAGATATATTCGTCTACTGATTTCATAGTGTGCCAGGCATTTCTTTTATGTTAAACAGCGCGAGTCACCCCCACCATGAAACCGTACTACATTTCGAAAGGCTCGCATTGCTAGTTGTTACCCACTAGAGATGCCTGACGTCATAGTCAAGCCCACCTCCCAACTTGACGCGTTAACAGGAGTCAATAAGAACAGACAATGGTCGTTGCGCCATCGTAGAAGACAGACGCTAACACAGTCCTCGCTTCCTGAGCGTCACCATCGATAGCGAGGGTAGAGCAATGCGTTGCGTCATAGCTTCGTCACATCGAGAGAGGTGAGGACACAACAATGAATACGTATTACTCAGCCACACGTCGTGGAATGAACATCTCGCTCTCCTACCGTTGAACGTCACACCACTACTTACTTGGTGTGCTCACACCGATGGATCTTCGAAGTATGCAGACGTATGTTTTTACACAGACACGCACATGATAAACCCTGTACCGTGCATTCACACACACACATACACACACACACACACCAACCAAATGTCAATACGTCATTATGTCACACACACAAAATCTCATTAATAAAAATCTGAATGATCCATGCACTAGATACTTCAAGGTAACATCGCCTTGATGTTATTAAACAACAAAAAAAAGCAATTAATATATCATAGTGGTTGGGGAAGGATTAGAACCGGCTCAAATCTCCTACTGGAATTATTCAAGTCATGATATTCACATTTGGAAATGGCAACAACAATATGATAGGAACTATCAGATCATATTCAGGGATAAGTTCATATTAATGACTCAGCTATCAGAGGACATATAACTTCTCTTGAATTTCCAATAGGCTCGCGATGAAAAATACACTTGGTAACGACTGGACCTTCGTCCAGTCCTGCCACGGCACTGTTCCAAATCCAGTCTAGAGTTAAGACACATTGAGGCATCAGGCGGACGCCGCTGCTGTTAGAGCCGGTTCTCTTTTTTTGCTGTGTCGTTCCTAATCGCCACTATATTACTGAGTAAATTGTGTTGTGTTATGAAAATGCCAATATGGATATCCAACAACTCCTGAACTTATGGAAGGCTGATTATGGAACCATATCAATAATCTGCTATAATAGTTGAAATTTTATAAAATTAATCAAACTGTGTTAGAAGCAGAACTTGTAAAACAACTTGAATATTTTGAATAATGTCAAATTCAACAAAATGAGCAGTGCCTAGATTTATTCACTTATCCGAATTAAAAACGAAAATAAATATTGACTATCATATAATTTTCATGGGTTTGAAAAAATCCTCATAGAAATATAGAGAAATATACAGGGTGCCCCATTGAAAAAAATATTTTTACTCAATTTTCTGAATTCAAACTTCGATGGAAATAAAACTGACAGATTTGAAAGTGAAGTCGGAAATTCAATTTCGCCATGTTTCTCAAATACAGGAAGGGCTATAAAAGTTCTGTTATCAGCAATATTTGTTGAAGAAAAGTAGGGCAGTAATGTGAAGACCGCAACTATTTATCTCCAAAGACAACTGAGATATCATGTAAAAGTATCAAAAATTGGACACCCTGTACCTCCATATAAGAATAAAAATTAAAAAGTGTATCGGTACCTCCGGTTAGAGGAGACTATAGGAGGTTCCTTATGAAAATATCTCGGAAGATATTATATTTTCGAGAAATTATCTATGCCATTTCAAAAATTTCATTTCTTCTTTTCCCTACATTTATTTCTCGAAATTTCAGTAAGACCAAGCTTTTCATAAAAATCAATAATCTACTCGATAATTGAAGCTTACTTACATGACTACATTGTTTCTCAAGTAAGTTGAGTTCGGGTTTAAAGTATTATGATGTAGAAGTGATTTTTTCTTTCAGAAAGAAAATATTTCGGAAAATATAATCAATACAAGTCCTAAACCTCACGAGTGGATCCAAATTATCAATGAATTTAGTAACATCCAGACGCCAAGCACCAGCCATTGGACGATTGGTCGATAAATGCAGAAACATTATATATAAATGTGATGATGCAATAACGAAAAAGGAAATCTTCTTAGAATTCCACTGAAAATATTTCCAAAAAAGAGACGACAGATACAGTTGAAGATGAGTTTCTCAAAATAGTAGGTACCTATACCTGTTATTATCAACATCTACTAATATTGTGTATGCTTTTTACCTTGTCCAGCAGAACTTCAAGATGACCAAAACTACGTATGGGTATTACATAATTCAGATCCATAGACCACCATGGAAAATAAATGCCATATGAAGCTGTATAATAAAAGAAGAGAGTAACAGTGTGAGTCAGCCGCAGAATTCTTAAAACTTTGGTCAGTTTTGAATGATCCCAGAGGCATTCCATTGGTGAATTAGGTGTAACTTTCATCCAATTGAAAAACCAATAGAAATTTGGTATCTTCATTTCTATGGATCTATATGTTTCAGTTGATGAACTCCAGAATTTTTCTGATTTCAGGGCATAGTGATAACAGTTCAATTTCGGGTGTGTTTTAAATGTTTCATTATTTCATATTTCTTTTATATCTCTTGACCAGAGACTTCAGGAATGTTTTTGATTCAGACCGAAAAGACTGAATTGTTTCCTTGAAAAATGTTTATTTTTTATTTTTCTGTGATCTCATAGTATCAAATCTATTTTTTCGTAGATTAGATATAGACAAAATCATGTTGACCAAAGAATTGTATTTTCAGTTGTTTTACGCCAGCATTTTGTTTTTATACAATATAATAGTCAATAAAACTTTTTAATTAATACTTTTGTTTGAATTATTTTCGACACTACATTATGTATTATTACATCAAGTCCCTGTTTGTACAACAACATATTGTATTCAGACTAAATCTCTAATATTCCCCCATAATTACTTGTCATAATTTTATGCCGAAACTTCAACCATCTTTCATTTCATTTCATAAACACAGCACATATATTAATTTTGAGGAGAAATATTTATGTCATTTTTCATGTCTGTATAATGAAAGTATAATGAAAAGAGTTTCGAAATCAGTCTATTCTCAAGACATAACGCTACGATTCTAGCTTTGAAAATGTATTTCTATACCTGAGCAAACAATGAAAATGATATATTCAAAGTGAAAAATAGATTATTTCAAGAATATGAAATTATTCTTTGAAATTGAGAAATGTTTGATTGAAGCAACTGGTATTGTTGAAGAGAGAGAAGAGAGACTAACATATTGTCATGTACAATTTATTTTTTCATATCAAGAATATCATTTTTTCTGACCGAGTAAATGAATATTTTTACTGAAAAGAGGAGAGAATGAAAAAGTTTCATTATGGAAAAATTCATAGATTCGGATCAGTAATATAATTCTTTCCATTCAAAGTAATCAATATTCAACACAAACTTGGAGTGAATGAATGCAATTCTCATTGTGAGTAATTCATAATTTCTGATCAAGGAAATGCTGTTATATAATGGAATGAATAGATTTTAATCTCAAAACCATACTACCATACTCATGTTGAAGTGAATGTATCAATTTCTCAAAATGAAAATAAATTAGATTTTTGAAATCATCCCTTTCGTTATATACGAACAAATCATTTTCTTGAGTCATTGCAGTCATGCTTGATCCAAGATATTTTTTTTGTGTCTATATTTTCTCAATATTCGTTATGGAATCGAAACATATATCAATTGGAAAAATTGATTTAAAAAAATTCACTCACATGGAAATATAACATGCTTAATATGTACTTCTCAAAAGATCGAATCAGAAACCATCATTTCCAATACCTCCTCAGCATCTATTTGAACCTTTGAAGAGTGAAAAATAAGCATTTCGTGCATAACATTACGATTGTAAGTCGCCGTATGACAAATACTGCTCATGTCACACTAACGGTATGTAAACCACTCATACGGCTCTTTTGTTTTGAAAAAGGTTCAAAAACTGTATCGATAAGAGATACATATTTCTGAGAAAATTAATATTTTATAAATGAAATTTCGAAACATTCATTCTCCACTAGGACTTGGTGAATGCCTGCCAAAAAAAGGAAGATTGATGTCAATCCCACTTATAGGAAGTTTGTTCGAATTGAAAGCGGATATATTTTTTGGAGACATTAGATTTTGAGAAAAAATATTAGTGGCATTCTACTTTTCTATCTTCGTGAAAAAAATTGAAAAATCACATAAAAAAGAAAGCAATCAAATTCAAAATGAATTTATAACAAAGATGTGTAGATCCACACATCACTTCCCATTCCGAAGTGAAAGTCATTGTTTCGAGAGGGGTTTTCTCTATTCTGTATTCAACACCAACTTCTGTGTATGATCTATACATTTCTGCTAAGAGTTTATTTAGAATTCTAGTACATTTTTCGTTCCTCCAAGAATCTTATTTTCAGAAACTTTTCTCACCTAACTTTTTCAACTTTCCATTGAACTCATCGAGATGTTTTGAGTTTTTTTAATAATCCTGAATAATGGAAATATATAGTTTCATAAACTACACCTCACGAGTTGATCATCACAAACTTCATTTGAAAAATATTCCACGATGTGTTTCGCTAACACAGTAACTTTATTAACAGTGATTTGAATTCTTTGGGTATTCAATTCACTGTGACATATAAATATATTCAGGAGAAAAGTTCTGTAAGAATTAGAATGAAATTTTCTATTATGTTTTCGGCAGATAAGAATGATATCACTTCCATTTCAAATGATCAAATAATAGAAAAATTCAACTAGAAACAACATCAACTCAATATTTTGATTCGCTCCAGGGATAATGTATTTCAGGTGAAACAAACTGAAGGCAGACATATTAACGACAAACTCTAAAATAAGGTGTCAATCTGATATGTTGTCTTGATAAAAAAGAAATTTTCTAAATAAGGATAACAGTGTTTCTCGAAATTGGACTTGTTATCTCTCACCACTCATAGTCAAAACTGGCAGTCCAAGTGATGAGTTAATTGAAAGTAAAAATTGAATTCTTTTAAAAAAGTTTCTCGAAAAATGCCTATCGTGTAGAAACTCGAAAGTTATATTCAGATTCGGAAAATTTTATTTGTGTGAAGTTAACCCAGTTAACCCAATCCGTGAAGTATGCGTAAAATAAAAGTAGGTGATAAATAATTCGAGCTTGTTAACGTTCTAAATTTATATTCTTGAATCATTGTACCTACCACTGAGAATTTGAAATATTTGAACGTTGTCAAGTCTCCTGTCGTTTATGATTTACACGGAAACCCTGATAAATAATCGGTGATATTTTGATTATGTCTTTTTAGTTATGACATGTTCTCAGGTCGTTCATCAAAGTAAAATTAATTTCAAATTTTTCGGTTGCATATGTTTCATAGCTGTTTATCATTTTTGCACCTTGAAATTCATTTTATATTTTGAATTGAAGAGGAGTTGGAAAATTGTGTTTATTTTAATTTCAAACTATTTCCTGTTCTTGTGCTTTGGTGAATATTTGCCGGCTTGGTTTATCAATGTACAAGAGAGATCATTAGAAAATATAGAATATATATGTATATATATATATATATATATATATATATATATATATATATATATATATATATATATATATATTATTCTATATTTTCTATATTCTATATATGTATATATATATATGTATATATATATATATATATATATATATATATATATGTATATATATATATATATATATATATATATATATATATATATATATATATATATATATACATATATATATATATATATATATATATATATATATATATATATATACAAATATGAAAGTTATTGAGTGTCTTGATATAGAAACAGAAGTAAATATCGGACATAGCACTCATAAAAGTGGCAAACCATAGACACGTGTTTCGGGCTTTTGGCCCATCATCAGTATGGTGCAGCCAAGTGTAAGGATGGGCAACACTTGGTTACCAAAAGATAGAAATAGAAATGCACGGAGCCACCAACAGGAGCCAACCGCACATTTGTGGTTTCAGTTGATAGATCTCGTGTTCACAAGAAAACTATCAAAATCACCACGGAGGCAGCTATAGCTACCTGCGTGACATCCGTGTCCAGGAAATTATACAAATATGAAAGTTATTGAGTGTCTTGATATAGAAACAGAAGTAAATATCGGACATAGCACTCATAAAAGTGGCAAACCATAGACACGTGTTTCTATATCAAGACACTCAATAACTTTCATATTTGTATAATTTCCTGGACCCGGATGTCACGCAGGTAGCTATAGCTGCCTCCGTGGTGATTTTGATAGTTTTCTTGTGAACACGAGATCTATCAAACGTATAGTATTCCGTGTCAATCATGTGATAAAATATATGTTGGCCAAACTTCACGATCATTAGGTGCTAGAATTACTTCGCACAAAAGTGACTGTAGATTACATCCAGAAAGATGCTCTTTAGCAGACCATGTGAATAAGTTTGACCACCATATGAATTATAACTCAATGAAAGTATTAACCACTGAATCAATCTCAGTTAAGAGGTCCTTTCTAGAAATGTCTTACATTTTTGAAAATAACAATTGTATGAATGAAAAAACAGACATTAATCACTTGAGTGAAATTTATTCCTACTTATTGACTCTAGATAAGAGCTTTTACAAAAACAATATCAATTTGAACAATTCCATTGTATAATATATCTTAAATTTAATCTTTCATATTTATTTTATTCAAACATAAATTTTACATTATACACTAGAGTACACTTGGTACTCCTAGTGAGAATATATAAGTTTTATCAATTGACAGATGTCACTCTGGCATTTTTAACGTTCTATTCTCAGACTCGTTCATTTGAATCCTGCACGCATGATGTGAATAAGGGTCTGACGAAAAACAATATTTTATAAAAAATAATCTCAAGCATTTAGAATTGTATATCAAGTTTCATCTTCTCCAATGTATCAACATATTTTTTCTTCAACATCAATATAACCATCCTCACATAAGATGTAATTCATGAACATTTAATATTTTTGATCTTACCTCAAAACTTATATTATTGTAGTTTCCCTGATGATGGAAATAAAATTTTTCGAAAGTTTGGACTAACTTGACTAACTTGCTGCAATACCCCACTATCCAATAGTTTTTATATATATATATATTATATATATATATATATATATATATATATATATATATATATATATATATATATATATATATATATATATATATATATATATAAATAAATAAATAGATAAGTACTCTTTGATCATTCCCATATTGATTTCAATTTAAAAGCCACCGGTATACAGCTGTTTCAGCCTATTGGGCATCGTCAGTACCGGGCAGGCGGTACTTGATAAAAATAGCTGCGTAAACGCAAGCGAAACATAAGTGTTAGGGTGTCACACCAATAGGTGGTTCCACTTATGTTTCGCTTGCGTTTTTTCTCATTTTGTCTTCAATCGAGGACCGCCTGCCCGGTACTGACGATGCCCAATAGGCTGAAACAGCTGTATACCGGTGGCTCTTAAATTGAAATCAATATGGGAATGATCAAAGAGTACTTATCTATTCATTTTATAATTTTCATGGAATTATTTTCCAGCAGCTTGACTGCATTAACCTTTCTAGATTTCATATATATATATATATATATATATATATATATATATACAGGGTCCTGCAACAGTGGCGCGGTGTTCCATATCTCTATATAGGAAGCAGATAGGAATCTAATTTTCTATAATATTACCTTATTGCTCGAGCTCGACAAAATAAAAATATTGGCGGTCACACAGGGTGTTTGATTTTTTCTGGGCGGATCCCAACTGTGTCTTTTTAAATGGCAACCTATATTTTTTATCGCTTTTTCGGTTTCTTCATAGAAAATAAAATAAACTTTATGTATATCTGCACTTCGAAAATATTGACGGTTTTCGAGATATCTAGCATGACAGGTTTTTTTTCCAATATTCGTCACTCAGAATATTTGAAATTATAAAGTGGTGCCAAGTCCAGTTGAAATTTTTTTTTGGTCGAATATTCTACATTGGTAACTCTCTCAAACGATATATCTGAAATCGACCTGTGATATACAGGGTATGAAAAACCGCTTGCCAAATATTGTAAATGAAAATTTGCAAAATCTTCCTTAGATTAAATGGAACACCCTGTATATTATTGATCCATAAGAAGCGCCAACGAAACCTCTACAAATTTCATTAAGTATTCCCTATGGCTAAGTTCAATAGTTTTTCTTAAATGAGCATTTCTTTCGAAAAATGGTCATTTTTTCAAAGCGAAATCCATTTGACGACTGATAAAAATATACGAAAGATATCTTGTTTCAATTTTGTACATTAGAGGGTGTCCAAACAAATATTTTTTAACGAAATAAATGTATGTACCTATCACTTTTTGCTAAATGGAAAATTATTTTTTCATTGGATGCAGAATTTCACTCATAAATCGTGCAATATCAAACCAAACAAGTTAAAAGAAAGAAACATTATAAATAACTATTTTTTTCATGTTATTATATTCATTCAGAGCTTGAGTTCTAGATATTCAAATTTGTCAACTGGCAAATTACAAAACTACAAAAGGGAGAGTTTAATTGAGGTTGATAATGAAACTTTTATAAAATATGTTCAACATGTCTTCCATTTTCTTGAATGCAGAGCTGAAGTCTATGTTTGAAAGACTGTTCTACCCTGCGCAAGACAGCTGGTGTGATGCTGCGAAAAGCATTCGTTATTCTAAGTCGCATATTTTCGGGAGAAGTTGGTGGCTCAACGTAAACCATATTTTTTATGTATCCCCATAAGAAAAAATCTAGTTTCGTCAAATCTGGTGATCTAGCGGGCCACCGTACAGGCCCATTCCATCCTATCCATTTATTGGGAAATACTTCATTTAGATGATCTCTCACTTCTGCCGAATAGTGAGCAGGTGCACCATCATGTTGTAACCACATTCTATTGCGGAGGTCAAGAGGAATATCATCTAACAAACCTGGTAAATCATTTCGTAAGAAATTGAGATACATTGCACCATTCATATGTCCCTCAAAAAAGTATGGTTCATCCGACCATAAAATATTATTGAAAAAATATTCGTTTCGACGAATTTTGTTCATGGCCCAATTGCAAAATCTCACTCTTTTCTCGAAATCAGCATACAGTAGTTCTTGATGTAACTGAACGTGGTATGGATGCAAGCGATGTTTCTTCAATACTCGTTGCACTGATCTCTCACTTATATCCACTATTTCCCCAATTTGACGTTGACTCCTACTAGGATCTTCTTCAACAGCAAGAAGAAATTGCAATTCATTATCTTCATTAGTAGCTGGCTTGATGCGCTCATGTTTGGAATAATTAATAGATCCAGTTTCAACGAATCGTCCCAAGACCTTTCGGAAAGATCTTTCATCTGGATGCCTTCTATCTGGATACCGTTGAGAATAAATTCTACTTGCCAATAAACAATTCCTGTCTGATTCACCTAATATGAAAATCATATCAATCAAATCACTTTTTGATAACAACATTCTGATGAAATTATACCGACAGTTCAACTTCACGATTGACTAAAAATTTCAATATTCATTTGCAGCCAAATATTTTGTTCTGTCATTTGCCAGACTACTTGATTTCCAATAAATATTTCATTCGCTGAAAGGTTGTTTTAGACCGAAAGAATATGGCACAAATTCCGAGATTTTTGAAATTATTGTAACTATTCAAGAACGTCCATTTGTCGTGTAATTCGCAACTTGTTTATCTAGCAACAGGTAATTTTAGGATGGGCGATATTTTAAGGAAAGGGTATTTTTTGTATATTCTTATCAGTCGTCAAATGGATTTCGCTTTGAAAAAATGACCATTTTTCGAAAGAAATGCTCATTGAAGAAAAACTATTGAACTTAGCCATAGGAAATACTTAATGAAATTTGTAGAGGTTTCGTTGGCGCTTCTTATGGATCAATAATATACAGGGTGTTCCATTTAATATAAGGAAGATTTTGCAAATTTTCATTTACAATATTTGGCAAGCGGTTTTTCATACCCTGTATATCACAGGTCGATTTCAGATATATCGTTTGAGAGAGTTACCAATGTAGAATATTCGACCAAAAAAAAATTTCAACTGGACTTGGCACCACTTTATAATTTCAAATATTCTGAGTGACGAATATTGGAAAAAAAAACCTGTCATGCTAGATATCTCGAAAACCATCAATATTTTCGAAGTGCAGATATACATAAAGTTTATTTTATTTTCTATGAAGAAACCGAAAAAGCGATAAAAAATATAGGTTGCCACTTAAAAAGACACAGTTGGGATCCGCCCAGAAAAATCGAACACCCTGTGTGACCGCCAATATTTTTATTTTGTCGAGCTCGAGCAATAAGGTAATATTATAGAAAATTAGATTCCTATCTGCTTCCTATATAGAGATATGGAACACCGCGCCACTGTTGCAGGACCCTGTATATATATACAAATATGAATATGAAAGTTATTGAGTGTCTTGATATATAAACAGAAGTTAATATCGGACATAGCACTCATGAAACACGTGTCTATGGTTTGCCACTTTCATGAGTGCTATGTCCGATATATATATGATGTGTTGTTTTTCCGGTGTTCATCCGTTGTGTACTATTCGAAGTTACACCTCTCGAAGCGAAGCAGTAACTCGTCTTGATAATGCCATCTGAGATGATGGCGAAACGTCGACTATCGAATAGTACACAACGGATGAACACCCGGAAAAACAACACATCGTATTCTACCATCCGTGAAAACCTACAGTGTAATATATATATATATATATATATATATATATATATGGTAAAATGGATTAACAGGGTCTCTCAGTCAAAAAATCAAAAATCAAACTCTGCTTTACTTCG
This sequence comes from Leptinotarsa decemlineata, assembly GCF_025532065.1. Classification (NCBI taxonomy): domain Eukaryota; kingdom Metazoa; phylum Arthropoda; class Insecta; order Coleoptera; family Chrysomelidae; genus Leptinotarsa; species Leptinotarsa decemlineata. Next base: position 28,703,931 of record NW_027412529.1, on the reverse strand, counting down.
CCAAGCTTTCGCTTCTAATGGGAAGCTTCTTCAGGGCCTATAATTTAATGATTTTTGAATATTTTCGCCTTTGAATAATATTACAAATCATACTTACAGTAAAAATGAGTGAAAAAACAATAAATTGAAGATAGAATTGACATAAAAGTTAACATGTATACGATTTTTTTTGTGGGTTTGACAAATGTCATACCTTCACATAAATGTCATTTTTCAATGGGTATGATGATTTGATAATTTTTTACTGTAATGAAAGAGTTATTGATTGATACATCTTTCATTATTATTATGTTTTTGATGTAGTTCTAGTAAATTACTATATATACTGCTGAGATTATCAATGTCAGTTTTCTTATTCATACAATCAGAAGACTTATTAATTTCCACCATTTCAAGAAAAAGGCGTTTGGAAATATTTTTTTCTGTATGTAAAACTTTGATATTAGAGAAATTTGGTTTATGACCTGTTTCTATAGAGTGTTGTGCTAATGCACATGATTTTTTATTGAGCTTTATATCACTTTTATGTGAAGTTATTCTATCATTAAGAATTCTAGATGTTGTTCCAATATAATTCAAGTTACAATTATTACAAGGAATGTTATAAATCACATTTGACTTTTTTGTTGTATCAGTTTTATCTTTCAATTTAATATTCAAATTCTTTATAGTTTTAATATTTTTTTGGCATATTTTGATATTTTGTTCATTATGAAAAAGTTTTATGATATTTGAAGATAAATTTCCAAGGTTAGGTATAGATTTATAAGAAATATTGATAGGTGAACTATCATTACATACATTTCTGTTAATTACATCAGAATTTGTATTACTGCCAGTATTGAAAATTATTTTATTAAGAAGTTTTCTGGGATAAGAATTATCGATCAGTATGTCTCTAAGAAGTCTGAGATTTTTTTGCTTGAGGGAAGGGTGTACTAATTTTTCTATTCTTTTTTTTCAAACAGAGTATTAAATTAATTTTAACTGATTTTTTGTGAAAGGAATAGTAATTGATATATCTTCCTGAATTAGTAGGTTTGACATACCAATCTGTAATCAAGGAATTATCAGTTTTACGAATAACTCTTGTATCAAGAAAAGGAAGGGTCTGATTATTTTCTATTTCGATAGTGAATTGTAACTTCTTATCATATCTATTGACAACATCAAGAATTTCATTAGATTTGTCATAAGGTATTGCACAGATGACATCGTCAACATATTTCTTTAAAAAGGGAATTTCAAAACTCAATTTGGGAAGTATGTTTTCAAAAAGATCGTCCATTACGTATTGAGCTATAATAGGAGAAATAGTAGCTCCCATTGGTGTACCAAGAATTTGTTTATAGTATTTACCTTCGAAAGAGAAATAACTTGAGTTGAAGATGAAACCAATTATTTCAATAAATTTTTTTTGGTTTATTGAACATTTTTTATTTATATCATTCCATCTTTTGATAATACTTTTCTCCACTAGATTCATAGGTATATTGCTAAAAAGTGAAATCACATCAAGGCTGATCAGAATATAACCAGGGGGTAGTGATTTTTCATTTATGAAATTGGAAAAATCGAAAGAATCCTTAATATAGAATTCATTTTCATAATTATAAGCATCAGTGAGAATTTTAGTGATCATTTGAGCAATTTTGCTATTTGGAGCATCAATGGAGGAAATAATTGGTCTCAGTTTCAAATCAGGTTTATGTATTTTAGGGAGTCCATAATATTTGGGTGATATGGAATTATAAATCATGTAAGTTTTTGCTTCATCTTCTGATATCATTTCAGATTTTTTCAAATCCGTAATGATTTTTATTTGCTTTTTGTTGTATTGTTGAAACGGGATCTCTATTAAGTTCAACATAAGATTCACTATCATTGATAATCTCAAGAGATTTCTCAATATAATCAGATTTCTTCATAATAACTGTCACGTTACCTTTATCAGATCTTGTAAGAATCAATTCTGGATGATTCTTCAAAATGTTTTTGTTTTTTCAAATAGGAAATTGAGATAATTTTTATTATCATGAGGTTTTTGGAAAAAGTTAGTTACGATATTTGTTATCTTCGCTCTGAAAAGATTCTTTTTGCTATCACAAAACCCAGTTATCAAATTTTCAATATCTGAGAGTAAATTTGGTATATTCACCTCTGTGGCAGTTGGTGGCAAGCTGAAATTGAATCCTAAGGCGAGAAAATGTTTTATATCTTCTGGTATAATGATATCTGATAAATTTTTTATCCAATTTTCTTTAGTTTTGATATCTGATTTTGAATTCATTTTGAGTATATTGAGTTTATCGATATTTTTCTTTTTTATGTCATTGAAAATTTTATTGTATTTGATAGTTTGTCTCTTTTCAAATTCTAGCCAAATATTGATAGGAATTGATTCTGTAACAAATTTTGTTTGTTTGTTCGAAATGTTCTCTAAATTTTTAAATCATTATGGGTGATTTTAATTTCAAGATTCAATATTTTTTTTCTTCAAGTTGTCATTGAAATTATGAATGTCATAAGAATTTTTCCCATTTGTAGAGTTGATTTGATGATTCTTCAAAAACATTTTTGAAGAATCATCCAGAATTGATTCTTACAAGATCTGATAAAGGTAACGTGACAGTTATTATGAAGAAATCTGATTATATTGAGAAATCTCTTGAGATTATCAATGATAGTGAATCTTATGTTGAACTTAATAGAGATCCCGTTTCAACAATACAACAAAAAAGCAAATAAAATCATTACGTATTTGAAAAAATCTGAAATGATATCAGAAGATGAAGCAAAAACTTAACATGATTTATAATTCCATATCACCCAAATATTATGGACTTCCTAAAATACATAAACCTGATTTGAAACTGAGACCAATTATTTCCTCCATTGATGCTCCAAATAGCAAATTGCTCAAATGATCACTAAAATTCTCACTGATGCTTATAATTATGAAAATGAATTCTATATTAAGGATTCTTTCGATTTTTCCAATTTCATAAATGAAAAATCACTACCCCCTGGTTATATTCTGAT